>NW_012149396.1:8233209-8288826 GCF_000956105.1 Propithecus coquereli | reverse complement strand
TCTCGGCCTCCCAGAGTGCTAGGATTACAGGCGTGAGCCACCGTGCCCAGCCTATTTAATTTTTTAACTTTGCCAACGTCTGTCATGTTACAGACATTTAAAGTCAAACACAGCCTCCACTGGTTATTAGGAATCCAGGGGGAGAGGAGGGGCTGTGGCCTCTGAGGATTGAAAGATTGCAGCCCACAGGCTGGTGGAACAGCCCTGTGGCTAACAGACATGCAGCCACTTGGGATTTCTCTTTGAAAATATGTATCTGGAGCCAGTTTAGTCACCCCAGGGAGTCTGTGTAGCACTGATGGGAAGACAAATTAAGGAAATGTTGGCTCCATAGTAATTAGCTTGCTGGTCTTTATTTTTCAACTTCTGTTTATTTTCTGATAACGTGACCATGACTCCAGTATCAATTCTTATGGTTCAAAGTGTCAGAAAAAGCCAGGTGTTTCATATAACTTTCAAGCTCCACTAATCCATGGATCAGTGGTTCTCCACTGTGGAATCACCTGGGGAGCTTTAAAAAATGCTGATACTATTGCCTTGCTCTCCCCAGATGAGTGGGGTGTAACAGATTTTTAAAGACCCCCCCAAAGGTGATTGTAATGTGCCACCAGGGTTGAGCGTTATAGTCAGAGCACAACTCTACACGATCAACTTTTTAAAACAAACATACTTCGTACATTTGGGACACTGCCCATATGAAATATGTTGTGAACATTCGTTGGTTTTTGTGAGTTTATTAGTTGTTACTAATATATCTAAGGCATTGTAATTTCTAGTGCTTTTTGCTTAACTCCAGGAACAATTAGAGCTCCATGCCCCCACGTGGCTAATCAATAACATTGCGCCTTTAAAATCTGAACAAGTTGAAGCAAAAATGTTGAGCGATAACCTCGCCAGAAGTTTCTCATAGAAGTGTGACCACAGCATTAATTGAGAAGACTGAAGAAATGCAGTCAGATATATCTACCTGGGTTTTTAAATAAACTTGTAGCACACGTGAGATTATTGTAGCCACACGTTGACATTACTGTAGACAAATTGCAAGGTAGATTAACCCCAATTCAGAGTAGATGGTGTGTTCCAGGTCTACACATACAAAGAAGGCTTTAGTCTGTAATTATCTTCAAAGAGCTCTATTCAAAGGTCCCTACCCCACATCTCTAATTTTGTAGGGAGCTTAATCGTAAACCACGATGCCGATAACAATGGGTACCATGTATGGCTCACTTGCAGTAGACTAGGCACCGTTCTGGGAACCTGCATGTCTCACTGGCTTTGCTCAGCAACACCAGGTGATAGGTGTTTCCGCCATTTAAGGAACAGATAGTCACAGAAGCTGACTCATCCAACCAAAAAGATATTTGGTGGCAGCATCAAGATTCTAATTCTGATCATCTGACTCCACCAGACTTCTGCTACCATGCTGTGTGCTCCCTTGCCAGTGGGAGCCTCAAGTCTTTTGGATAACATCACTTTCGATTCTCTGTGTTCTGCTAGTTCCACAAAGGAACAGAGAACAGCCCAGGCGTCTTCATGTCAGCAGTCACTGGGCAGAGCTGCTTCCCTGGAGCCTGGTTGGCTGATAACTCTCCAGTGTTCTCAACAGAGTTTCCAACAGTAGGTTTGCTGCATGCCCTCACCCCTCCAAAATGGCCAAATGGCCATTTGAGCATCCGTCTGTGAGATATGAAAAAGAGGGTCTAGTACTTCAGTGACTGACGGTCTGGCATGTGCACCAAGAGCCCCTCTTCAGGGAAGCCTGGAAGACTCAACCTGTGAGTGGGACGCATGGTAAACGCTGCCTGATTTCAGAGGACTGAAGTGTGTTGGTGGATAGAGTGGGCCTCGTGGAGCATTTGATCTGGGTCTCGGTGGGATTGAACAAGTGAAAATAGAAGGCAGGGCTTTGCAGAAGAGAGGAACAGTGAGAAGGAAAGTATGTGGGCCAGGAAGCATAGGAGATGGTGACACGCTACCTGACTGTCGCTGATCCACAGTCTAGGTGGCAGTGGTCATGCCACACAAACAGCATGCCAGGCCCAACACCGAAAAGCTTCTAAGCAAGGGGAGTTTACACCTTCCCTGGGTGTCAAACTGTCCCGCCGCCCCCTGCAACAGAATGCACACCCCCTACAACTTCTGGTCCACACTGCTCCTCCTTTGGCACAGACCTTGGCAGTCTGTGCCTGGTCCTCAGTAGCAAGACAACCTCGGTGTCGACTCTCCCCGGCACACAGGCTTGTGCAGCCTGTTTCAGTGCTGGAAAGATAAGAACTGGCTGGATTCTTGGCTGCATCGTTTACTTCACCCATTTTTCCTTTAGCAAAAAGCGATATTTCATAAAGCCTGTGGAGTGTCCGACGTGCTTTCTACAAGAGGGCTTTGGGACCAGAAGCCTTTCCCACTGCTGTCCTGGCTGGCCCTGGGTGGGGGTGTCCAGAGTGCCCGGCACGTTTCCCATCCTGGCCTCACGTCTCAGTGAGGTCAGCTCCCAGCCCACGACCACACAGCCCCAGCCGACCCCGCTGTGCCTCCCTCTGAAGGCCCGGATCAGCAGGTGATCACGACCAGCTTTGGGAGGCCGATGGTTTGAGCTTGGGGGATATTTATGATGTGTGAACATTGGCCCTTTGAGGGGAGTGTAAGTCATGCTGGATTTATAGAGCCTGTCTCCTGGAACGGCACTGACGAAAGATCTGTGGTGCACGTTTTCACACATGAAAGAGGAAGACCAGAGTCTTCCTGGGCTGTCTAAATAGGAACAGCTGAGCCCAAAGTGTGGCAGGGCCCTCCTCCCTCTGTCCTCTCTTCCCTGGCCTGAGGCGTGCTGGCCGGGCCCTGAGAACTGTGAAATAGTGAGCGGCCAACCCACGCATGTCCTGCTGTCGGCTGCGCTGCCCCCGGCCCCTTCCTGATGCTGTCTCTCTGGGCCTGGCCTTTACCCAGCCTCCCAGATGGAACCGAGCCCGTCTCCTTTCTCAGGGCACGAGGAGAAGTCTGAGAACTCCCTGAAAGCCGGAACTTGCTGCGCCACGTGCAAGGAGTTCCACCAGATGAAGCAGACGGTGCTGCAGCTGAAGCAAAAGGTACGTGTTGACCTGGGGGTGGGGGGGGATGCACAGTGACACGTGACAAAAGGAGGGCTTGGCTGAGATAAAGTGGAAGAATGTTTAGGAACAGTAAGGAAATTATCATCCACATTGAGCATTCGTGCAGCTGATGCCATGAGGTTTGGACTCCGGATGCTTTGCCGGACCGTCCTGACAGCTGACCATCTAACGGGCAACACAATACAGCGACAGCAAGGATTGAGGAGGTGGTGGTTAAAATATGCCCTAGGTAAGGGACACGTGGTGTAGCTGTAGGGAGCGTCGGCTGTGACTGTTATGGCTACTTAGAAAATGAATGTGCAGACACATGGTCCTATGTGATTCTATCTTATCTAATATTTCATCTGTGTGTTATTTATAGAGAACATCCTGTCTATAAATATCCGTAAACTGGTGATGAGTTTCTGCAGCAGCTTTATTTTTCACATTTAAAAATCATAGCCTGTGCCTGTCTGAGCTCCCTGCACCTAGGAAGGCAGCCCTTTGGGTACCTTGTGTCACCAAAAGTGAGGACTGATGCACTTTGTAAAATGCTCCGAGTGCCTGGTGGAATGTAGGATCTCCGGTAATGTTGCTACGCTGTAACGCCCCCAGGGTGGATCTGGCGACCTGACTTCTTAAACAATTGTCCTGGACTCAGTATGTATTATATACCTAAGGCCAGTCAATTTGCTAGTTTGTCAGTGACTCAGAAATTGCTCCTATACTGATAAAACGTAAACTTACTGGTTTGTTTATTTGCTTCCACTCAAGGCTCTTAATACATCAAAGAGGTGTAGCTAATCTGTTTAATTTCAACATCCATCTGTTCTGAAGGGCAAAAGGGTAAGCATGAGACAGTGTCTCTTTTCCACATTCAACAAACATGCAGCCAGCCCCTAATGAAAACCACAGCTACCAGTTAAACAAGCAGATCCACAGGCTGAGAAGAGAAATGACTTTGTGGACCTTTTGTGCATTGAAGACATGATCAGCTTTAGCAGAGATGTGTATTTACTTGGCATCTAATCATGAGTTAAAGCATAGATTTAACCTTAAGTACCTTTGGTCTAGCAGGGAAACCAGGCCAAAAACCTTGCATGTGTATCAGTATAAACAGATGAAAATAAAACACATCCCACACAGATATCCCCAGGTTGAACTTACACTGACATTAGTATTAATATTTATTGAGCAAACCTAGAGAAGGGTTCATGGACAAAGTAAGTTTGCCTTTCATAGGCTGGAGGATTAGGGATTGGGGTAGGCAGTTGATCAGTGTCTCAAGGCATAAAGCTACCTTCACTTTCCTTCCCTGGAAATAATTACAAGCTGTAGGGAAGCTCTTTCTAGCCAGGGTGATCTTTAGGAACAGTAGAGCTAAATATCACAAGTTGTTCAGAAATTCAGCTGCTCAGTCAATGTGTGGCTTTCCCTTAACCTACCCACAATATTTTTTGTGATGCATGAAAAAAAATTCAAAAGTTGAAAAACTGGTGTCAAAGTACTTGTCAGCCTCAAAGACCCTGCTGTAGAGCCACATAAAAATCCCTGAGGTCATCTTAGTACTCCAATAACTCTCACACAGTTGGGTTGGGCTAGAATTGGTCAACCTTATACCAAATTCTTTCTAGAAATGCATTGTGGCAATTCTGAGCTTCTGCTGACATTCAAGGAACATTATGCAGACCAATTCATTTTTTAAAATATGTTCTAGAATGTGTTTCAGTCTGCAGTTTATAAAGCAGCTTTATATCCAGAATATTTAATTATCACCATAGCCCTATGAGAAGGATGCTGATGGTTTCAGGTGAAGTAATTGCTCGGGAGGGCAGACCTAAAACCTGTGTCTTCTCACCGCCACTCTTGTGCTGGTGTTTGGATCATTTTTTAATGTCATCTTTGCTACTGCTAATGCCATCTATTCACAAAAGGACGTAGGACATCTGCCCAATAAACATCACCCAAGAAGTAGATAGTAGGTGTCCCGTACTGTGGCCAACCCCACGTTATAAAATGTGTACGGGCATGTTGAACTGCCTGATGAATATACAATCGGCAAAATTCCAACTGTAGAAAACGCTAAATGTCAAACGTCCTGGGTTCTTCAACGGATGAATTGTTCCCTTTTGCCAGTGAGGAAATGGAGGTTGGTAGCATTCAGTCCTCACCAAAGGTCTCATAGATTCACAGAGTTTACCTGATGTCAAGGGATGCGAAGGGCATTCATTCGTGCAGTCCTCTGGCTTCCCCTAGAATGCGTGATCCAAGACAGGGCCTCGGTGCCTTTTAGTCCTAGTCTCCGATGCTACCCACTATCACCTCTCTCCTATTTTATTCTTGAGAAGCAAGTCTAGCCCATGCTGCGTGGATGGGAAGCTAGTCTCCACCTTGAAGGGAAGAGTGCACAAGAATTTGTGGACAGGTTTTAAAGCCACCACAATCACTCTTGCCCAGTTGTACCGAAGATCAGCCCTGAGTGTGGGGGGAATTGTCCACCACATCTCGGCAACCATGTCTGGCTCCCCAGGCTGAGAGTTCTTTAAGACCATGTCTCGGTCACACTGTTTCCATAGAACAAAGCACGGGGCCTGCCATATTGTAGCTATCCAATAGATATTTGAGACATAAAGTAGTTAACAAATTGAAAGTATGAAACAGATCATATTAATTATGGCAATATTAGTTCTACTGACGTCTAGGCAATCTGGAGCCTCTCTAGGTTCTCCCACTAACTAGCTGAGTGATCTCGTGCCAGCTGTTTTCACTAGGAAGTCTTGAGGTTTAGAAAGAGGCTCTTCACAGTCCCTTTAGGCTCTAAGTAGCTCTAGTTTAAAAAAAAAAAAAAAAGTGTTTATGTGCATGTGTGTGTATGTATATATATCACAAAAAGACTTTGCAGCTTCTGCAAACACCACAAATGCAGAAACTCTCCTTGGCGTGGAGCTGTTGCTTCCTGACCAAGGTTTTCCTCTTCTCCTTGCAGATTGCCCTGCTCCCCAACAATGCTGCTGACCTGGGCAAGTACATCACTGGTGACAAGGTGCTGGCCTCAAACACCTACCTTCCAGGACCTCCTGGCCTGCCTGGGGGCCAGGGCCCTCCTGGTGAGTGTGGAGAGAGACACAGGAGGGTGATAGAGTCCCTAGCAAAGGCCTGCCAAAAGCTCACTTTTAGTGGGGACTGCACAGTGTTCTCCAGCTTCCATTGAGAAGAACCAAAGCAGGTGTCCAGGGAACGGCCACACACCTGTGCATGGAGAGGGCCCTGGGAAATTGGGCCCGAAAGCCTCATAACCCATAGCAATTCGGGAGAAAAAGGTCATCGTCCTGGGATTCGATAAAATTCCTAAATATCATTTTAAGTTACAGAGAAACACCATGAAAACTATTTTTTAACTTTATTCAGGGAAAATTGTAACATATAAAAAAGTAGAACCGTATTATGGACCCCTCTGGGCTTATAACTCAGTTCTAACTGCTTAGGGCCAGCCTCGTTTCTGCTATTCCCCAATCTTCTTTCTACCTTCCCTTAGTATTTGTTAACATATTTTCATCTGTATTTTTATACCTAGCTATATGTTTTTTACAAGTCAACTTTATTGAGATACAAATTATATATAATGTACTAATTTAAATTACAGTTGGATGAGTTTTGACAAATGTATTCACCCGTGTAACCACCAACCTATATCTGTATCAAGAAGATACAGAACATTTCCATCACCCCAGAAAGTTCCCTTGTGTCCATTTGTAATCAGTCTACTTCCTCACCCCCAGCTCTAAGGCAGCCACTGACCTCCTTTCTTTCACTACAGTTTTACCTGTTCTAGAATTGCTTATCAACGTAGTCTTTTAGTATTTATTCTTTTGTCTGGCTTCTTTTACTCAGCATACTGTTTGGAAGATTCACCCTTAATAGTTTGAAGAAAATCCCGGATGTCCTATCATATCATCAGGAAATAAACAATGAGAACATTAAAAAAAAGTTGTGAGGTGTTTGATATTTTGAGTCTCTCCGTAGATAGATAGGTAGATGATTTTTTTCACACCAGTGAAGGAAATGACATTAGCCTTAGCAAATGATTCTGAACCGGTGAGTGTCTTATCCCCGGTTAGCTTTGCTTAGCAGCGTACTAGGTGTTATGAATGAACTTCCTGACATTCTAATTGGGAAGACGAGACACAGAGCAAAGGCAAATAGAGTAAAACAGTATCCACGTGCCTCCAAGAGGCTTCCTTCCTTTGTGCTACTGGAGGTAAAAATATTTAGTTACAGGAGGGATCTGGCTCCCTTCCAGAGAAGGGAGAGAGCACGGTAGCCTACAGTGGTTGGGGGGTCTGGAGTTTGATCTGGATGTTCAAGACTGGTAGAATTTGTCCAAGCAGGAAGGATATGGGGAGGTGTTAGTTTGGAAGAGAAGCAAGAACAAAGGCTCAGAGTTCTTCCCAAAGCATTTGGGTTGTACTTGCTTCTTGCAAATTCTTCCCACTTATGTCTTGATCTTTTGGTTTTCATCAAACACAGGCCTGGGTCTCAGTCTGTACAGAGAATAAGAACTGGGCCAGGGCTTTGGTTCATCTTCTTGTTGACTCCCTTGGCCTTGAGGTGCTCTGGGTGATGGTGGAATTTCTTCCAGCAGATGCCTCACACAGGCAGTCCCTTGCTGCTTCTAGGTAGACTGGGGGCTCGCCTTACAAAGTGATTCTAGCACAGTGTTATCTACCCTTCTCTCTTGTTTTGCTTTGCTGGAGGAATCATCTCCAGGCTAGTCTGTTTATCTCTAGAGCAAGGACAGCTGCAGGAACAGGGGAGCCATTGGGGGGTTTTTCTTAATAGATGATTTGCCAGCTTTCTTCTCCAGTTCTGCCATCTGGTTTCTAATGTGGTTTGAGCCGTTCAGGGTCCTTGATGGAAGAGCGTGTGATTGAGGATGAGCTTTTACAATGGACCCGACCTGTGCATGGAGAAATTCTGATTTACAGTTTGTGATACCCTCTGTAGAGATTTATTGGGGGTGATAAGGAAGAAGGCAAGGTGAAAAAAAGGTGCCTGGAGAGGAAGAGGAGAATGAGCTAGTGTACTGTGCTGAGGAGTTTGAACTTTATTCTGTATGCAAAGGAAGCCACTGTAGAGTTTTCTTCTCCTCCTCATCGGACTTCAGTTGCACTTATGTTAGACTGTTTGATATTGTCCCACCTCTTTTGGAGGTTCTGTTTTGCTTTTTACTTTGCGTTTCATTTGGATGACTATTGGCTCGTCATCTTTAAGTTCTCCGATTCTTTCTTCAGTTGTGACCAGTGTGCTGATAAGCCTATCAAAATTTTTTTCCATCTGTAATACTGTGTCTTTTATTTCCATTTGACTTTTTTTCCTTACGTCTCTCTGCTGCAGTGCCCCATCTGTTCGGGCAAACTATCTTTTCTGCTAACACCTTTAACATATTAATCATTGTTATTTTAAAGCCCCTGTCTCATAATTCCAATATCAGAATCACCTCTGAGTCTGGTTCTGCTGATTGCTCTGTCGCTTGATGATGGTTTTTTGTTTGTTGTGCTTTTGCTTTTTTTATATGTCTTAAAATTTTGTACTGAATGCCAGACATCTTTTGCAGAGGAACAGTAGAGACGGAGGTACATGGTAACTACTCCTGGAGATGGAGTAGTTACCCTTTTCTTTTGTTAGGCCACTGGTGTGGGGTGTTGTGTTGATCTAATGAGTAATTGAGCTTGGTTTGGGTTTTCTTGTGAGTGTATTTACCTTCAGTGTTCCACAATCTTCAAATTTTCAAATTCCTCCAGTGGTAAGATACTATTACCTTATGGTTAGTGGGGGTTTGGATACCAATGGGTTTTTCTCAGTGTTTGTACTCTACTCTCCGCTTTCAGTAACCCCTGCACACCTATGCCACAGATTCTCTCTCCATGCTCTTGCCCTTCCCCCAAAGGTAGATTACTGTTGCTCGTTACTATATACTAGAGTCATGGGGGTAGGGGGCTTTTCTGTTCTCTTGCTGCAGCTGCAATCCTAGGCATGATCCATGCATCCAGACCTTGGGGTGACATCTTCCTCTCCTCACCTCCCTCTGCCCCCCAGCTTGCCTGTGGCAAGTGTTAGACAGGAGCACATTTCCTGCTGCTCCCCCAGAAGTAGTGGATATTTGCCTGTGGTCAGCAAGAGAGAATTTGCTGATCCACCCCAGTGACTTGAGGCTTTTGCACCAAAGGATTGAAAGTAGGAAAGTTACATAGTAAGACTTATTTTAGATTTATTATTCATGCATAAATGTGAAGAGTAGGTGAGGGTTGAACAAGACTGGTAGGGGGCAAAGAGACTACAGATAAAGCAAATATAAGGACGGCCTCATATTTATTTTAGTGTTCACTGTGTGTGAAGTATTATACTAAGTGGGGTATGTGTATGTCTAAAATCTCATTTGACATAGCTGCTCTATAAGGAAGATTTTTATTAGCCCAGCTTTACAGATGAGAAAGGGTCACGCAGCTCAAGCACCTTGTGTAATATTCAAGCCTAAATCTCTCTGATGCTAAGACCTGTACTCTTGCCTGCTGTCCAGCTGTGGTAGCCCTTACCCTGCCGTGGTGGCCACTACTCTGCTGTGATCATGGGGATGGCAGGGAGCAGGCAGTTATGAGATGTTAAAGAGGTAGAATGTGTAGGAACCGGCCACTGGATAAGGAGGTTGTAGAAATAGGAGGACTCTCAAGTTTCTGGCTTGGGTGGACGGTTGACTGTTGGTCCATGAAAAGAGAGGAAGATGGGGGAAGTCATTTTTGACCACAGCGAAATGTTGAAAATGCCCATGGGACATCCCAGCGGAGCTGTTAGAAGGCAGACGGCAGAGTGCAAAGACAGGGAAGCTGGGCTCTCGTCAGCCAGGGGCCTTTGTCCTTCTTACATGTGGTCTGTGAGCTAATGAGGTGTTCTTTGATTACAGGCTCACCGGGACCAAAGGGGAGCCCAGGCTTCCCCGGTATGCCAGGCCCTCCTGGGCAGCCCGGCCCCCGGGGCTCGATGGGACCCATGGGACCATCTCCTGATCTGTCCCACGTTAAGCAAGGCCGGAGGGGCCCCGTGGTCAGTATCTTACTGGACATGCACTTACTGTTTTGGGGGAAGTGTGCCTTTGACCCATGCTTTTTGCCTTCTGTTAAATCAGACCCTTTTGTCTCACAGGGTCCGCCAGGTGCCCCCGGAAGAGACGGTTCTAAGGTACGTCTTGTGAGTGGTCCTTGCGAGCCAATAGTTTCTCACTTTCTACCTGCTGAACAGACAGCCAGGAAGCTCAACAAGCACTGTTTACCATCCCCATTTTGTGTGTGGCAAAATTGAGGCACAGATATACTTTTTTCCCTTAAAGCTGGGAACAAAATCTAAAAAGCCGTTTTTGTAATGTGTAAAACCAACCCTAAAAACAAAAACAACCACCAAAACTGCTCCTGGGAAAAACAACCACTATAAATTTTAAATAAGCTTCTGCGTTGCGAAAGTCGCATGTGTTTTTCTCTTTAACCAGTGTTATTTTATAGGGTTGTTTTTCGTGTGTTCCCATTTCTGAGAGATGCTCAAGAGCAGAAGTTCCATTCTGTGCGAGTGGGTAGTTTCACTTTGAGCGCTGCCTGCTATTTGCCTCATAAAGAAGTCGGCATGAGTTACTGTAGAAAGTTGTTATTCCACACGCTGTCTGGAAATACAGACATTCCTCTCGTCGGATATGGTTTGAAAATATATGGCTTCTGGGGAAGTCAGAATGAGAGACACTTGCCCCAAGCAGTTCTGTTTGAATAAATGGTCCCATGAGTCCAGCTTCAATCCTACATGTGTTTTCTGTAGAATACAGTTGTTGTTTTGTGCATGGAAATGGTTATGGTGGGTGCATGAATAGAGACCATGGTGGTCGCGTCCATGTGGCCCAGAAAGCTAACCCTGGCCTTTGTGTTTTTAGGGGGAGAGAGGAGCACCTGGGCCCCGGGGGTCCCCAGTAAGTAGCACTGTCTGTCCTGCCTTTCTAGTGGGAATGTTCCCGGGGCTGCAGCTCTGCTGAGCCTCCTATAAGTTGGTCTTAGAAGCAAAAGCCTCTTCCAGCCATTACTCAGCCAGCCTGAACGGAGCTCTGTGGTTAGGAAGAGCCACAGAAGCCTTTAGCAACTGGTTTGGATTTATTTTAAATTTGTTTTCTGTTGTTATGTTTTTCTTTTTTCATGGCTAATCTTTATTTGGAATGTCTTCTCTTAAGGTTCAAAATCCCAATATGTCATGAGTCTCTTTCCAGGTATATCATAAAACATCTGAAAGGATGAGGAAAGAAACCTTTGGGATTAAGTTTATAACTCTGAACACTTGAGAATTTAGCTGCCTCCATAACCCTAGCAGGCCGAGTGACCATCACCTTCAATAAGTGCAAAGACACGCAGGGGTGCTTGGGACCTGAGGATAAATTAGTTATATATGTGCATAGGTCTGGGAGATTAAAAATGAAAATTAGTATCCAAAAGCACAGAAGATTCAAGCAACTCTACTGCTTCTGAAGAGGTCAGGGTCATTTCTGAAGAAAGACCAAGAGCCCTGGCCACAGAGGTGGGAGGTGTGGGTTCCCATCTCAACTCTTCTGCCTACTAGCTGTCTGACCTCGGGCATGTCACTTGGCGTCTCTGGGCGTTCATATCCCTACCCATACAGTCCCAGCAGTGGAACGCGATCCGCCATGCCTCACGTGGTTATCGTGAAGGTCAGATGATATCAAAGTACTGTGCCTCTCTACGTACTTCACCATGTAAGCCCCTGCTTCTAAGGTGGTAGCCGCGACAGCAGCGGTTGTGGTGTGGGGATAACGATTTTACTACATGCTTTGATAGGCCCAGAACATGCATGTTTCCATATTCTTTTTTACCATGCCCCACACAGCACAACATGGAAATTAAGACTTAATAAATACGACTATATGATGATAAAGGATGTTCGATACATAGAAAAATTAGGAAGCTTTGGTTCGGACCTTTCCAAGTTAATGAGAAATTGACATCTTTACAACATAATTTCATTTAGTTTGTGCTTGAAGTCAGCCATCTTATGAACATCTTAATAATTTGATTTTTAAAAAATAACAGAGCACTTTTGAACATTTATGGGATTGACTCATTTAAATCCTCACTTAAAACCCTGTGAAACCCTATGAAGTATTATTATCTCCATTTTACAGATGGGGAAACTGAAACCCAAAGAAGTTAAGTAACGTGCCCGAGTCCACACAGCTAGGAAGTGGCACAGATGGGATCCAAACCCCACAGAACCCCATTCTCCTGCCTTCTTAAGTATCTTGCAGATTCCTTTGGAAAGTAACCTAGGAAAGTGATTCTCGTATTTTTTTGTCTACCAGGTTTGTTGTAGCCTGGAGGGAGGGGAGGTGCATATGTCACCAGAGTTCACATGTGTGATGGGATTAGAAGACATTGTGGTAGCTCCCCCAGGCTCTTATAGCTCCTTATTTTTTCTCCACTGGGGCCCAGAGTTACCAGGACAGTAGTTGCCAGCAAGCAACAGGACTAGTAAATCATGGAGCCCGAAGGCCCTTGCTATCTGTCCTGTCCTAGCTTTGATTCCTCCTGTGTGCACAGGGACCCCCTGGTTCTTTCGACTTCCTGCTGCTCATGCTGGCCGACATCCGCAACGACATCGCTGAGCTGCAGGACAAGGTGTTCGGGCACCGGACTCACTCCTCGGCAGAGGACTTCCCTTTACCTCAGGAACTTTCCAGCTTCCCAGAAACCATGGACCTGGGCTCTGGAGATGACCACCCAAGAAAAACAGAGACAAGAGACTTGGGAGCCCCCACAGATTTTTATCCATAGCACAGCCCAGCATCTTCATGCCAAAGAAAGAGAAACAAGAGTGTTTTCACCTGCAGTTACATCATCTAAAAAGAAGAAAAACACCACTGGAGACCTAGAAAAGATACATTTCTTTAATCTTTTTCCTACTCCTCTTTTTCCAAATACCATTTTCAGAGTCCCCTACGAGACCTGCCACAGACATGAGGGAGCGAATGGCTGATGTACGTGCTTCTCACTGAGGGTCTGGTGGGGTGGTTTGCATTGGGACTATTCTTCTACATCTTATTTTTTCTGGAACTTCTGGATTTGAGTTAAGTTAGTGTCTTAAAATTTGGCAGAATACCAAAGACGGAAAGATGGCAGGGTGAGCTCTAAGAAAACGTGAGGCTATTTCTGGAAGAAAAAAAAAAATGTGTGTTCAAAATAGACTGTTCTAGTATCAAAATTAGGGCTCTTCAATTAAAAAGCAGTGGGGAGGACAATCGTGTGGATTTAGCTTGGTGGATAATTCTTTTTTCTTGTCCATCTAGTAGATTTTAAATATTCTATCCTTTTGTCCAACCTTGTTTCTCAAATTTGGTTTAAAAAAAAAGGAGAAAATTAAGGAGTGGAGATTAAAGAAGATGGAGAAGAATTAGCTATGTATTTACTGTCATGGGTTGCCACATTTTAAAATTCAAACATGGTGATTAAGGGTTCATGCCATGCTTATCCATAAGTATCCTATTTGGAGAAGAATAAATCCTCTTTTGAAAAACAGTAAAGGGATGAAATACCCTGATTCACATTAGAACAACAGGCTCCTGGTTTGCCAGGACATGTTAAAGCTATTTGATCTAAGAGTGGGGCCTCTCCATAAACCACAGATTATTTGTTAAATAAGGGTGGCTGGCCCTTAGGGAGAGGTGCAGAGTCCTGGTTCTGACCAGGTGCCTGGAAGGGCCTGTTAGGCCTTGATCCAGGCTGGATCATTGTACGGTGGGACTTGAGGCTGCAGGGAGGTTGCTGGCTTGGGTCGTTGGCAAATGGGAAGGGGGACCTTGGACAGGAACTCCACTGAAGCCAGATTGGCAGCGGCAGGTAAATGTGCCCCTCTTGAGTGTGACAAGTCTTTGTCTGGGGCCGGCCAAACCTGCCACCATATTGAGAATAATGCACTATCGAAAGTTGTCTTGGATGGGGCAGGGGGAAAAGCCAGTGGTTTTCCTTGTCTGGCAGAAAGTTCCTTCCTGCGATTCCCATTTTTCCTCAACTTTCTTTAATTATTCCAAGTTCCAGTTCTTCTAGGCCTTTTCCTTATTTTCCTTTTCTCAGCAGTGTGAGAAACAATTTCAAAAAGGGTACGTTTCCCAACCTATCACTGAGTTGGAGTGTTTTCTCCGAGCACCTCTGGGTCCCAGAGGGGAGCATGTTCCTGCCTGGGCTTTCTCTGGATTCAGAGGCACCAAGAGGGAGAATCTGCTCCTTTGTAATACCAGGGGAGAGGGGCAGGTGCCTCTTGGTTTCAACGGGCAGCTAACGTGTTCCTTAAGCTCTACCTTCTTCTTACTGGACACACAAAATGGCTTTTTATCTACCTTTGCAGGAGACCTTTGCTCTTACACTGAGCTTCGTGTTGGCTCATGTTGGAGTTTCCCATTTTTCCATCCCGTGATGTCCCTTTACATTTCTGAGAAGCCTGTTTGGCTTTTTCCCCATCTTCTTTTAATCTCCCTCATGTAACTCCCCTACTGTGAAAGCTTAAGGAAAATCACTCTTGTTGTGTTTGGATGCCACTCTTCAGTTCTCTTTTTAAAGAATGGCAGGAAGGAGCTCTGATTGCAGGTCTCACCTGGCAGCAGTCTTCCTTACACAGAAACGCGGGTCACTCAGCGGGCGGCTGCGTCTTTCACACACATTTTGCTCCACTATTTCTTACTTAGGCAAAATCTCCAGTGACTGTCCCCTAACGTTTTAAAAGTGAAAGCAAACACATTCTCAGTGCTGTTTGTCTAGCATCCTTTCCCCCTCATCAGTCTCTCCAGAATTCCACAATGATAGCAGAGGGTCACACCAACCACGGGTTTATGAAGAGATGAACTGAACATCTGTTGATTCTCATTAGGACTGTCTTGAATGTTTGCCTGCTGGTAGAGCACAGTATTTAAAGGGTGAGGATGGATGAATGCTTAAAACTAACAAACAAAAAAAAATTATGCACAGGCTCTGTGAGAGATGATTAAGTCCGTCTTTGATTTTTTTTTAAAAAAATGAGGAATTGTATTACCTTTTCTTTTTCTTGATAGTGAACTGTATTTAGAAATACGATCTTTATTGTCAAGTGCTCATAAAATACAACTAAACTGCACGTTTAGTCACAGGCTAGCATACTATATTAAAAGAAAAAACAAAGTAATATCTGGATTTCATGAGACCATTCTAGATGACAATCTCTAGCAAAACTGCACAACAACCTGTATTTTATGTCAATCTGCTGGACCAGGTCAACTTGGAAAAGAATTATTAATCCTCAGATTTTCAAAGTGTGGACTAATGCAAGACTAATACATGTTCTGTACGCCCAAATTCATTTTTCAAAGGTAAGGTATCATAAGGCATTGTTACTTCTAATGTGTCTTTTAGCTATGGATAGAAAACCAAAGCTTCACTGTATAAACAGGACTTCTGCCAAAACCTAATGGGAAAGCCATTTTTTGGGTAAAATTTCCTGCAGTTTGACTAAGTCCCTTCATGTTTCACTTCCTCAACCCATTAGTAGAAATGTTGACTTCAGTTTTGTTCACCCTCCTGGCTAGGACTTTAGAGTAGGACTTCATAAGTTGCCTCTGTTTTAGGATGCTGCCTTTTCTCTCCTGAGCTAATTCCCAACACCTGGCACAGGATTAATTGGCCAAAGTCATTTCTACTGTATAAACTCAGATAGGTGTGTCTGTACCTGACAGGTAACTAAGAAATGCTCATTGGTGTTTGGGGGAAGCACAGGGGAGTATTACCCCACCAAATACCAGGTGAAGAGAACCTTGATTCTGGTCGTGCTCCCTCTCCAAGCTTCCTAACTACTGTGGGCCCTGGGAGCCCTGTTCCCAGACATGCAGGAGGGCTTCTCCAGGCCAGGAATCAGCCTGGGCTTTCAGGTGACAACTCCCCCATCATATTTTGGGTGTCAGTCCCGTCTCTCTCTCTCTCCCTCCATCCCAACATCTCTGTCCCACGGAGACAGCCAGGGCAGTCTCATTCTGCAAACTTTTAACATCTTTCAGATAACCTTCCTGAAAAGGAAAATTATTTGCAGAATCCAGGCCAAACAACTAGTAGAATAGAGCCATCTAAAGTTATTAATAATGAATTCAGGGAAATAGATGAAATTTTTCCTGGCACAGTCAGCGTGTATGTTTCACAACAAGTCAAAAAATAATTTTCCACTTGGAAAAAAACACACACAATGATCATAATTGTTAAAGCATAAAATCTTGGACTTTATATGCTCCTTCCACAAATGTTACTTTTTTAGGGAAATCATAGAAAAGGACCCTTCTACTCCCCAGGGGATCTCAGCATTCTTTGTTAGATTCTTAAAGCAAGTGCCCCGAGGAATTTCATGTGTGCCATGGGTTTGTGTTTATCTCACGGTGATTAGTCATATATCACAGTAGCTCTGTTGTTGATTATTTATACCAGGTCCATTTAACAGTCGAACTAGATTTAATATTCCAACAGTTACGGATGTGATACTATGAAGTGCTTTGGATATGATTGTATATGCTTAATAACAAAGTTATTTTTCTTATGTGTTTCTACTGTGTTTTGTCCTGACACTCAGTTTTGTGCTTCGGGTCATCTTTTTACCAGACAACTGCAGGGAGATACAGAGGCACGTTTCTCTTAAGAGCTGGCTCTACATTCTGGGTTGGCCACCTCCTGAGTTCTGGGTGTGGTCTGAGCATTTGAGTCTAAATCAAGGTTTGAAGACCCAAGTACCACTGAGGTGGGTCTCACAGGCCCATTGCCCAGCTGAGACCCCCAGCATGGGACTTCACAACTATCAGGGGCTTGTTGGAGGTGCCTTAAGAGCTCACGGAGGAGAGGCCTGAGGATTCCCTGTGTCCTCTACCCCAACACTGCACCCGGAGTGCCTCGGTTTTCAGTGGGTTTTCTGTTTTAGATTAGAATTTCACATAAAATTCCTTTGTTGGTGGGGGGGAAGGACGCAATGGTGCACACCTGTAGCCCCAGCTACTCAGGAGGCTGAGCTAGGAGCATCACTTGAGCTCAGGAGTTCAAAGCCAGCCTCGGCAACATAGCGAGACCCTGTTTCTAAAAATATAAATACTTTTTTTAATGGAGTGCTTTCCCCAAAAAGGCCCCTTTCCCCAGGGGCCAGTTTGCCTCTCCTTGAATAAAGCGACTTTAAAAAAAAAAAATGTCCTTTGGGGGTGGTAAGGGGAAATTGACTACCTTAAAAAAAACAAAACAAAACAAAAAGTTAAATAGGATTGAGGGAAGGAAGCCTCAGGAGTCGGAAGCTGAAGTCCTCTGTGTAAGAAGAGAAAGAAGTCTCATCGCTCGGACCCTAAGGGAGATGGAGGTATGTAATAAAAAGGGATATGGTTACGTCTAAGGGGTTTTAGCCGTTCTTAGCAGGATGCTTTTCGTGTTTTGAAGTTAACACATGCCTGTACATCTCACTTTCATTTAGTAAATGTCTAAGCGCCTGCTGTAAGCCGGGCATGGTGCTATGCATCGCAGACACAATGGGGAGCAAAAACACCATAATCCCCATCCTCCTGGGGATTTTTGGCAAAATAGATAAGAATCCTCCCAGACAAAATAAATTAATCACACAAATATGCAATTACAAACTGCGATAAGCTCCATGAAGAAAAAGCGTTGGGTGCTCCAAGAGCCACGAGGCTCGTGCCAGCAGGACCCGCCCTTGGCTCCCCCATGCACCACCCCTCGTCACACAGAGCAGCCACGGCAGCTGCACATGACCCCAGGGACCCTCACAGAGACCAGCTTCGCAAGTGCTCTGGGTGAAGCAGTGGATGATGGAGATAGGGGAGACTGCTTCATGTATAATGTTTCCTGTCTTCTTCATGTAACGAAGGCTAGGTGAACACTTCCCCTCACAGCCTCTTCACTGTGCAGTTGGTTGGTAACATCACACGCTCTGGTCTTCTTCCCAGCAAAATTCGAGGCTTGTTTCTTCCCAACCAGGACACTGATGTTCAGAGAAAGCTTGCTGTGCTTTTGAAACACCCCAGCTCAGCTGCATGTGCAAATGTCCCCAGCCTCACTCACGCCTGGATGCAAAGTTCCAGGGTGGCCAAGTGGGAAGTGGCCCTCAGCCACGGGGCTGTCTACAGGGACACGGGAACTCTGCAAGAACATGTGGGTGGCGGCAGATGGATCGTAAGATCTGGGGAACTGGTTGAGGGGTATATTCCTTTCGTAGGTTGCCGTAACGAAGCGCCACAAACTGGGTGGCTTGAAACAACAGAAGTTTATTCCCCTCACAGTTCTGGAGGCTGGAAGTTTGAAATCGGTATGCTGCCAGGGTTGGAGCCTTCTGGGGGCTCTTAGGGAGAAACTTTCTCAAGCCTCTCGCCAGCTTTTGATGGCTGACCACACTCTTGGCGTTCCCCACCCCCCACATCACGTGGTGCTCTACCCTGGCCGGTCTCTGTCTGTGGCTTCCCATGGTGGTCTCCAGTGTTCTCTAAGTCTTTGTCTCTCTTTTCTCCTCTTATAATGACATTAGTTATTGGATTAGGGGCCACTGTACTTCAGTATGGCCTCATCTCAATTATATCTGCAAAGACTCTGTTTCCACGTAAGGTCATATTCTGAGACTCCAGGAGACATGAATCTGGGGGGAACACTATTCAGAGTACAAAATGGAGTTTTGTCACCCTGCTTATTTCCTTTAATAGCGTTTTTTTCCCAACCTGAAGTTCTTATTTGTTCATTTCAATCAACAAAAATTTATTGAGGATCAAGGACATAGTAGTAAATGGTACAAAGTCCCTGCTCTTGCAGAGCATACCTTCTGGTCAGGAGGAGAGACAGAAATATGTGTATCTACCAGAGATCCCTAGAGAAACAGAACCTATATATATATATAGAGAGAGAGAGAGAGACAGAGACAAAGAAAGAAACTCAGATTTACTTTAAGAAATTGGCTCACAAACTATAGAGGCTAGGAAGTCCACAATCTGCAGGGTGGGCCGGCAGGCTGGAGACATGGGGAAGCGTTGATGTTGCAGTTTGAGTCCAAAGACAGTCTGTTGGCAGAATTCCTTCTTGTTTGGGGGAGGTCTCTTTCTCTCTGAAGGTTTTCAAGTGATCCGATGAGTCCAGCCCACATCGTGGCAAGTAATGTGCTTTACTCAAAGTCTAATTTAAATGTTAATGTCATCTAAAAAATACATCCACAGAAACATAGAATAATGTTTGACCAAGTGTCTGGGTACTGAGGCCTAGCCAAGTTGACAGTAAAATTAACCCTCACTATACACACCTATAAAATCAGTATAACACAGCGCTAGGGGGAACATGAAGTAGGGTAGAGGAATGAAGAGTAATGAGAGTGGGAGATCTCCTTCAGGTGGGGTCTTCTGGAAAGGCATCACCAGCAAAGGGCGGCATGTGAGCAGAGAGTTGAACGAAGGGAGAAGTGAGCCACGTGGATGTGTTGGGAGAAAACAATCCTCACAGAGGCTTTACCAAGACTCCTGCTCGGTGTGCTTGAAGAGTAGCGATGGGGTTGTCAGTACGGCTGGAACCAAGTAAGTGATGAGAAGAGGGGTGGGTGGGTAGGAGATGCCTTGGAGAGGCAGCCAGAGGCGAGGCAGGGCCTGGAAGCCCTGCGTAAAAACTTTGCATTTCCTAATGGACCCGTGGAGAGTTTCTGAGGGAAAAAGGATGGAAACAGGAAAACCCATTAGGAGATGCTTCAAGCAATGCACGGTCACACACCACATAATCACATTTTGGTCAACGATGGGCGGCATATTTCACAGTCCTGTAAGATTATAATGGAGCTGAAAAATTCATGTTGCCTACTGCCGTCATAGCCATTATATAGTGAAATTACTTTTCTTTTTCATAAATTTCACCTAAGTGTACAGTGTTTATGAAGTCTACAGTAGTGTGCAGTAATGTCCTGGGCCTTCACATTCCTCTCCACTTACTGCTGACTCACCCAGAGCAGCTTCCAGGCCTGCAAGCTCCATTCATGGTAAGTGCCCTGGACAGGCGTACCATCTTTTATCTTTCATACCATATTTTTACTGTACCGTTTCTATATTTAGATACATAAATACTTACCGTTGTGTTATCAGTTGCCTGCAGTATTCAGTGCAGTGACATGCTGTACAGGTTTGTAGCCTAGGTGTGTAGTAGGCTACACCATCTTAAGCTTGTGTACGTGCACCCTATGACATTCACACAACAGTGAACTCGCCTAAAGACTCATTTCTCAAGACATATCTCTGTCTTTAAGTGACACGTGACTGTACTTGTTTGTTGGCTGCCACTGTGAGAACTTGATACTGTGCTTCTTTATCTGCTTCCTTGTTAGACTAGAAAGTGCTCAGGAGCAGGAACTTTCTGTTTTTCTACTGTATTGTGAGAATCTACCACAAAGCCCAGTACATAGTAGGAGTTGAATGAATATTTTATAGTGAATTTGATTCCGTTAATGCATTTAATCTTCACAAAGCCCCATAAAGTAGGTACTTTTAGTATCTCCAATATATACATATCCTGAGAGGTAAGATAACTTGCTCAAGGTCACAAAGCTAAAATGTTCATAACACATAGGTGTATTTCTGAATGAATATTAATTCACTGTGCTGATTTAATCCCGTGGGATAAACATAGCGCACACACACACACTTAGCCCCACATTCTCCCCCACTTTGAAATCACACACGACTGCACAGAACAGGCCTCCATGGAGCAGAAGGTCACACCAAGAAAATTGTCTGCACACAGGGCCATTCGCTCTCCACCATCTAATTTTCTAATTGGCTCAGGCTGGGTTGACCACCTTTCTGACGTTCTGCTATAAGGTGATTGACACTTGCATAGTAAGACTACTAAGATATCAATGGAAAAGAAAATGACAATAACTCTAGCAAAGCTAACATAGTATTAACAGGCGACCCTTGAACAACTCAAGAGTTAGGGGCACCAGCCCCCACCCCGCAGTTGAAAATCTGCATATAAATTTTGACTCCCCATTAACTTAATAGCCTACTGTTGACCAGAAGCCTTACTGGTAACATAAACAATTGATTAACACGTATTTTGTTATATGTATTATATACTGTAGTCTTAAACTAGAGAAAAAAGAAAATCATGAAAGGAAAAAAATATATTTACTGCTCATTAAGTGGCAGTGGATCATCATAAATGTCCTCATCCTTGTCTTCATCTTGAGTAGGCTGGGGAGGAGGAGGGGTTGGTCTTGCTGTCTCAGGTGGCAGAGGCGGAAGGAAATTTGTAAGTGGACCTGCACAGTTTAAACTGGTGTTGTTCAAGGGTCACTGTACTTACTATAGATACGGCTGAAAGACAAATAATAACACATTGTCTAATAAAAGGGAACATGCTATTCAGAAGTTTTTTTTCTAGAAGGAATATGTCAAATATGTTCTTATTAAACAGTCCTTGATTAACATATTTCTTAGAAAGCTTTGTGCTAAAACTGAGGGGATGGAAGAGGGCATGTTTTGATTCAGGTGTCTTTGCACAGGCGTTAGGTTAATGAGCTGCTGGTCTGATGGGTGACCTTGATTAAAGGAAAAGGTATAGACTGCCTTGATAAGTAACCAGCCATATCATAAGATCTGTGGTTTTCAAATGTTTTTGACAATGACCCACTGGGAAAACACATTCTACACAATGACCCGGCCCTCACACGTACGTATATATAATTGAAACAAATTTCACAGTTCTTACCTTTACTACATAGAATGTACTCTTATATTTTCTCTCTGCAATTTTTTTTCTTTTTTCTTTTTTAAATCCTGGTCACAACCACTAACTTCATGATTGACTGACTAATGGGTAGCAGCCCACAGTTTGAAAACCACTTGCTTGGACCAGGTCTTCTCAAACTTTTCAACGCATATGAATCATCTGCGGATTTTCTGACAACGAAGATTTTGATTCGGGGGTTCTGATTTGCCTTCTAGCAAGCTCCCAGGTGATGTCCGTGCTGCTGTTCTGGGAACCACACTGTAAGTAGCAAAGACTCTCATCCATCCTGCAAAAGCACTTGCTCTGGATTTTAGACAGGAGAGAATTAGATTAATTGAGAGCTCTGACAAGAGCCAGGAATTCACATATGGCTGTTATACCTCAATTATTCAATCCTTTATGCCTGCCACTTTTTAAAAATATAGTTTCCCTGGGAAATGGCACATCTTAAATACCACCAAATAAAATTTGCCTCTCCATTAGCGTTTTAGCAGAAATCAAGTTGATAGCCAGCTGAAGGGAACACGGGAGGGTGAGAGACACCAGCCTCGCCTATTACTGGCTCCTGCCCTAGCATGAGCCCTGGCCTTGCCATGACTCGCTGTAATAATACTTGGAGGCCGGTTCCCAGGGATGGGAGGGCAGAAAGGAAGTCCATGCAGCCTGCTGACCCAGTCAAGCTTGATGCACCAACTGTTCTGCACGATGTCGCTTTCTCCAGCATCCCCTCCCTGGCGACTTGGGGGCTCCTGATTCTCGTCTATTCCACCGAGGTGACAACTTATGTTCTGAATTCCCACTTTTCCCCCAGTCTGTTTTCTGTGGCTTTTTATCCTCTTCCAATCTCTAGCATCACTGCCAACTACACTGGGAATGGGAGCTGGGTGGGAAAATGATTAAACCAGAGGGAAAGTCATATCTATGGAGTCATATTTTGCTTTATAAATAGTTTTTGATATATGAGGATGGAACGGTTTCCCAAGTCAAGTTTTGTTAGTTTGTTTTGTTTTTAAACTATAACCCATGGGCGTTCTTGGCTCTGTCTCCCGCACTGTAACACAGTAATGTGCTGGACCTGCCCTGACTCTTCTTGGACATGGCTGTAGACCTTCTCCCCCTTGTGCTCTGGAGAGAATACACAGCATCTCGCTAGACCGCCATGCGTGTCATTGAAGGACCATGCAACGTGGAAGGAATACTTCTCCCATGTACTCGTGGGGTCATTTATTTACAATTCAGTAAAAATCTCAGCCAGAACCAGCAGAACACATACATGGCTATAGAGAGCCATATGTGGGTAATTTGCCTTGTAAAAAAAAAAAACCTGGATAAGAGAAAGGTGCTACAAATTAAATTAGGCTCAGATTATTCAGAAAGGAAATAACAGCTGGAAAACATTTCAAAAGAGATCCCTTCAAAAGAGCTTTCCGAGTACAGCAGCCAAATACATTTTCTTCCAGGGCTTATTCTACGGTACTGTTGGCTGCCGAGACCCGATGCCACCAGCCAGACCAACACATACTTTGTGTATAAATATTCACATGAGGTGGGATGAAAGTCTTTGGGTTGATAAGATTGGATTTGTGTGTTCCAAATAAGTGAAATTAGCCCCCGAGATACTGGCTTTCCCAGCTACACAGACACCTTTACACCAAGGATAAAATCTGTGATCTGTGCGGAGGAAACTCTTTCTCTTACTCTTTGTTGAGTAATCAACAACGTGCCTAAGTCTTCCTCTGCATGTGCCCTGAGTACTGGACTCGAAGTCCCACCTCAGTGTCTCATCCATGGTCAGATGGGACTGGGGGGCTCCTGTGCTGCCCCCCACACACACCTATTTTCCAGAGAGATGCCCGGGCATCTCTCCCTCAGACCATTCAATTTCTTTCTTGTCTTTTGCTTGATTCCAAAAGTCCCCAGTGAGGCCAGGAAATCTGGTTCTGTTCTCAGGGGAGAGTTGCCTTGGCGTCCCTTAGGACTAAAGGAGGTTGGAGGATCCCAGCTGCCTGTAAGGGGCCTGAGGGGTCTTGTTGCAACGGACTCCCTGAAATACCAATCCTCCCTGGGTGTCTGCCTCAAATAGGAAATTCTCACCACTCATTTTCCTTCTTGGGAACCACTGGTTCAGGCTACAACTTTTGGCTATAAGAGCCAGTTATAATACATGGAGAAGGTACAATACATGGAGGTATAATACATGGAGAAGTTGGTCATTTGACTCCATATTAAGACCCAAAGTAATTTTGAGGGAATATGTGAGAGATAATGAGGAGGAAAGGATAATCTCAGAGCTAAACCTCGGCATGGCTAGTTTCCAGGGAAGAGGGTGGAATTGGAAGACAAGACAGCCATCCATGAATGTTCTTATCTCAGATGTACCTTCTCCAGTGCAGTGAATGGTCTCGCCACTAACCCATCATTGTGAATTTGGGGGTTTCTGAGTCACTTCAATTACTACCTGGTGACCTCCATGTCATCCTAGGGAATTTGAGGAAATGAATTCCACCTCACGGCAGTTTGGGTCAGGGCCGTGTCCACGTAGGATTTGTACCGGGGGCTTCTCCATCTCCCACTCCTTTCTGACTTCAAAAACAGGGCCCTTGCTTTCTCCAGAATGGAATGTGGAGGTTTTATTCATAGGTAGTTGTGCTAATCTGTCTCTTCCCTTTAGGTCATAAACTACTCGAGTACGGGAATTGACTTAGCCGTCTTCGTAGCTTCTGGGGGACCCAGAACAGTACTTGGTGCACACTAAGAGCTCAGCAAATGTTAGCAGGAAGCAAGCAGTTGCTAAGGGTACAGCCACCGTGGCCCCCAATTACTTCCATTCATTTAATTATTCAACAAAGATATGCTGAATGTCCCCCGTGTGACATACACCTGGGAAGAAGGTGGGACAACTGCCCACACCCAGCTGTGTGCAAGGGGACCTGCCTACGTGCGAAGGAGCACAGAGGTGAGAGGAGGGGAGGACCCAATGCTGGGGACCCTTTTCTACTCGGACACGCAGGCAGCCACCAAAGTTGGCCTCTGACTTCCTGCCTCTCCAGGAGTTTGAATCAGTAGAGGCAGGTGGTAGAGGTGTCTCAGAACCAGACCCTGCTCCCTTCCAAACATCCAGGCCCTCAGCCCTTACCCTGCACTGCGGCTGAGAGCAGGGAAGAGCCAGGCTTTAAATCAAGGCTCAAATTTTTAAAATGATTGAGACTTGGTCTTAAATCCCAAAGTGACTAGAAAGTTAGAATCGGGGCAGGGATTTCATAGAAGGAGCCAAAAGTGTGGGGGGAGAGGATTCAGCTAAAGTTGAAAACCATTTCCCATCCTCAGCTAATTTAGACTTTTCAGTAATCCAGTTAAAGGTGAGATATATTTTTTAACTAGACTTTCAAATCTACGTCATAGTAACTTGGGGCTTTAGTTTAATTATTTCTGTTTATACATAAAGATAGTCTTTTTTTAATCTTTTAAGTCTGCATGGGTTCAGTTCAAATGCCCAAGAAGCTGTGGATCTGAAATTTTAAGCATGTTCATTTGTCTTTTTAAGATATAGCATCGTATCCCCATTAGCACCATTCGTCAGAACTCTGCGCCATGTTTTCAGAAGAAACATCTCTGCTGTAACCATTCTGGTATTTCACAACTGATGTTCCCTCCGGGAATGCGTGTGAGGAAGTCCAGACATAGGCAAAGATTTCCTTCCAATGCCAAGGGAAAGTGAAAAATGAAAAATGTTCGTGGCAAACCAAATGTTGGGGTCATTTGTTTTCAAAATGGGAGGGAGAAATACATACACATGTGGATTGGTCTGCAAAGATTCACAATTCTTTGACCTCAGGCCAGTAATCAAATTATGCTGTTGGCATAGGGGATGTCCAAGTATCTCTGTAATTATTCTTGATTGAGGTGACTCATTTGGGGGCAGGTGGATAAAGGGATGGAAAGGAAAAAAACAATGATTTTTTTTGGCCGGTTTTATCTAATTCTGATGTGTGAGTTTGTGGAGGTCAGTCCGTGACACCATTAAAACATTTTATATGTATTTTATGATTTTCAAAATCTTTTAAAAATAATAATTTAAAATATGACTGGGCACGGTGGCTCATGGCTGTAATCCTAGCACTTTGGGAGGCCGAGGCGGGAGGATTGCCTGCTGAGGCCAGGAGTTTGAGACCAGCCTGAGCAAGAGTGAGACCCCGTCTCTACAAAAAATAGGAAAATTAGCCCATTGTAGTGGCGTGTACCTGTAGTCCCAGTTACTCAGAAGGCTGAGGCAGGGGGATCCCGGATTGAGCCTAGAAGTTTGAGGTTGCAGTGGGCTATGATGATGCCACTGCCCTCTAGCTGGGGTGACAGAGCAAGACTCTGTCTCAAAAACAAAAAAGTATGTCTATCATATGATATCTTTAAAATAAATCCCATGGGGTAGGGGAAATGAGTGGGAATATACATAATATTGTATTTGTGTTGATAATTGTGAAAGCTGGGTGGTGGGTACATGGATGGATGTGATTGCTGTAGTGTGAATGTATGTGTCCCCCAAAATTCACATGTTTAAATTCTAACCCCCAAGATGATTGTGTTAGGAGGTGGGGCCTCTGGCTAATGAGATTAGTACCCTTATAAGAGAGACCCCAGAGAGCCACCATGCCCTTTTGCCATGTGAGGACACAATGAGAAAACATCTGCCTATGAAACAAAAAATATAGGTCCTCACCAGACACTGAATCTGCTGGCACCTTGATCTTGGATTCCCATCCTCCAAAACTGTGAAAAATAAATTTCTGTTGTTTATAAGCCCCCTAGTTTATAGTATTTTGTAATAGCAGCCCAAACAGACTAAGACAATTATAATATTACCTTTACTTTTGTACATGTTTGAAATGAAAATATCTATAATAACAAGCCTTTCAAAACTGCATGAATTTAGTAACAAAAAAGAAAATCCCTTGCTCATTATCAAATGAAAGCATTATCTATCCTAAGACAGAGATCACAGCGTCCACTGGGCTGCAGGTGCCTTTCCCTTGGGATGTACCGAGCCAACTTCCTTTCTAGAACAAGACCTGTTTTACACAATGGGCTCTGTCCTGGATGAATCAGAGCCACACACTTTGGATGAAATGAAATCACCTGTCTCGAGGGGGAGGGGAGTGGAGGGGAGAGGTAAAAACCTACCTATCGGGTACAGTGAACACTATTTGGGTGATGGGCACTCTACAAGCCCCCCCTTAAGCATTATAAAAGGTATCCATGTAACAAAAACATTTGTACCCCCTTGATATTTTGAAATTTTAAAAAGCCTATGTCTCTGTTTTTCACTCTTTATTTTCCTTCCTTAATAATGGGCCCAATATTTGTGGAAGAAGCTGAATTGTCCACCTTTCACTGCCATTCAGGGCAAGGGTTTTCCTTAGAAATCCTTCGTGGGCTAAGCTGTTTATTTGGGGATCTATCACATTGTTTCCTGACCCTCCCCATGGCCGCGGGCAAAAGCTAGGATGAGGTTCGGGTCCTAGTGAACAGAATTTCTCGAGCCCATGATGCTAAAGGTCTTCACATGGAATTTGCTCAGGACTGCTCTGACCACCAGGCTCCATCGTTGCCCCATTAATGCCAGCCTCTCTCCGTTCCCTTTGGCCCTGGACAAAAGGAACATGGGTTGAATGGGACTTTGGATCTCGTGGGAAAAAATCTAAAAATTTTCCATTATTTTGTGTCCCATTGACCAACTCGGTAAATTCCACCCAATGGGAATGAATTGGAACTTTGGTTTTCGTGAACAAGCATAGCACCTACTGTGGAATAAAGATATCTCTGCTGCTGTTTGCTACCCAACAATTCTTCCTCTTTCTGGTAACAAAATCTGCCTTTTCTGTGGGGAACCCATTTGATAGGGTTGGGGTATAGCTGGCCCCACATCCACCACAGAATTGGACACGCACAGACCTATCTATGCAGTACTCCTGATGCCAAACAGTGCCTAGAGCACGGTAAGGGAATGTTTATTAAGCGTGTGAATGAACGACACTTTCAGCTGTGAGGAAAGAAATCTTGGTTACAGTGATTGATTCATTGGTATGTATCTCAGCAGTTCTCAAACTTTTTGATCTCAGCACCTTTTTATACTTTTAAATACAACAAAGGACCCCAAAGAGCTACTGTCTTTTCTGCCACATGGAGAAAGGCTGCCTGAGAGTGAAGCCAACACTAAGGAAAGCAGAGCCAGTAGACGGAGAAGGAATAACCCCAGCAACATGATTTGAGCTCCTGGAACACGCCAAAGACAGACTTATCGCAGCGCTTTTCAGTTACGTGAGCCAGTGACGTCCCTGGTTGCCTAAAATAGTTTAAGTTGGATTTCTGTGGGAGTTGTTTGTGATTGCAGCATAAGTTAAGCTGTGTATTCATAATTCCTGGTTCTCACTCTCACATTCCTGAGTGATTACGAACAGTGGATCCATATGGCTGTGGAACTCATTGTTGAGCTGTCTTTAGAACATCTAGTATGGGCTACCTGCCATCAGAAATGGAGAAATATATGAGACATAATATTTGTGAGATGTGATCATCCAGAAAAAAAGGCTTCGAGTAGCGGTTACAATATACCCCACTAACATTTTAAGAAGGGATCTGCTCAGGGACAGAATGATGCTGCTACACTACATGAAAGTTTACAAGGCCTCACATTGAGTTGTTTTTGTACTTAAGACATACAAGATAGGAGCTTCTCAGTAGGACTGCTTCAGTTCCCTAGAACACACTTGATGTTGGCTGTAATCCATGCCAAATTCCTGGGACATATCCATGACCCAGCAAAGAGTGGTTTGCTTTCATGTTCTATCCGGAAGACATGGCAGTGTGCTCTGTGTCAGAGAATCACCTGCAGTCTCAGAAGTCTTCAAAGTGGGTTGCATGGAATAATGTAAAGAATTATAAGCAATTTTAAACTTCCTCACTACACAAAAGAGCCACATAATTTATCATAGTCGTTGAATATAACTAGAAGTGAGAAAAAAAGGGAGGTAAATCTATCAGAAGAACTGGCCCACAAAACTCACATGAAAGACTCAGGTGGATCTGGGAAGCCAGAAATAATGTAGGTGTGACCTATAGCCCTTAAAATTGGACTTCTGTGGTGGAGAATGCTAATTGTCCCTAACTCTCTCTCGTAGTAATAAAATTCCTGGTTTGTAGCTGAGCTCATGGCCATCCAAAATAAAGACTCCATTTCTCAGCCTCCCTTGCGACTAGAGATGATCATGCGACTAAGTACCAGTCAATGAATGTAAGCAAAATGTTATATTTAACTTCCAGAACCTGTCCTTAAAGAAAGCTCTTCCTCCTCCCTGCTGGTAAGAATTTGGATGTGATGTTTAGAGCATAAGCAACTATTTTATACTATGAATTGGCCTGTTAAGGATGGCAGAGCAGAAAGAAAATAGAGCCAGGGTCCCTGATAGTCATGGAGTGATTACACCAATCATTGGCTGCCTACCTGTGGCCCTGTATGTGACAGAAAAAGGAACTTCCATCTCTTTTAACCACTGGAATTCCTGGCGCTCTGAGTTTTTTGTAACATGCAGTCAAACCTAATCCAATCTGATAAAACTTTCAGCAGACAAATGCTCTGCAAGGGAAGGTTAGCAAAGTCCTTGGACCCAATTAGGAAGCCTTCCAAAATTCAGCCTCAGTTCTGGGCCGGGATGCAAACATACTATCATATGTTTCAATGGAAATGAGACCGTCAATCATCCTCTCACTCTTTGCCACTCAACAGATTCCAGGGTTGGTGAGAGAAATTCTGAAAAGATAAGGACTAGAGATATATGACTTTCTTTGGAGCATTGAGTAGGTCGGATGGCTGCTTGTTCTCAGACTTGCTTTTCTTCCCATCCAAAAACTCAACTCTTGGAGGAGGAGGCAGTTAAATGCTAAAACTTACATGCTTGCATGCTTTCCCTTTGGGAATATGCTTTCTCCAGTGCCAGCATTTGTCAGAAGAGACATGATGCTTGTCAGCACCTCCGGGGGAATCTAGGAGGAGCTGCACACCCACCTAGTAAGAGAAGAAAAGTGGAAAAGGGAGACGTTAGCCCCGTGGTCCTCAAACTTGAGGGTGCCTATCAGAGTCACCTGGAGAAATTGCCACACACCATCCCCACAGTTTGACATTCAGTAGGTTTGGGGTAGAGCTGAAACGTTTGCATTCTATAAACCACACTTTGAGAACCTCTGCGTTAGACTCCAAATAGAAATAATATGTAGGTGGCTCCTTTATCGGCCTTCGCTTTGACTAGGAGAAAAGTGTGACCAGATGAAAATAATTAATATTGGGCAATATTACTCTACCCAAAAATGGAATTGAAGAAAAAGAATCCTGTAGGGTGCATCTCCTTTTACAAAGCCGTGAGAATGGGAGGAAACCAGTCCTTTCAAGGACAAGGAGGGACATGGACGGTCCTAATGAGTGCGAGGCATGAGGCTGGGAGGGGAAGGAGGAGTTCAGGGGAAGAAGCCAAGACTTTGCTATGCTGTTGTAAAAGAGGAGGGTGAAAACAAGTAAAATCAATTTTTTTTAAAAATGGCATGGTTCAATGACTCTCCTTCCTAGTATTTGAGAACTGAGTTATTGTGAAGCTATGTTTTGGCAGAAGCAAACAAAAATCGTCTCTGGAAAATGTACCACTTGAAAAATTAGCACATGTATCAAGACTTTATGAGCACCAAACTGCTTAAGTAAACCAAACTACTAAGTGAAATGTGTTGTTATGGTCAGAGCTGATGTGTGGGCAAGTCGTCTTCATTCTGGAGCCCTGCAGTTTACTTGGTAGGAAAAAGAGTTATTAGAGGATTACTTCAAACTTTTTTAATATTTCCAAATTTATATTAACATCTCACCAGTCCAGGCAATATGCACAGTACTACTAAATATTTTCTTTTTCTAAACATAGAGTTCCTGCCAGGATTATATTTTGTTTAGTTTTCATCGCCTTCATAGCTCATGCTATTTTAAAATGAGGACGATTTGACAGATTTACTCAAAAATGTTGGTCACAGTAAACCAATAATTTGAAATTCTTATTCCTTTCCAAGGAGAAGTCATGTAGGGCTTCTGCATTCATTTTACATCAAAAAGGGTTCCCATTTCCAAGTATAATTTGGACTAAATATTCCAAAAACCCACTTTTCTTATGAACCTTAACATGAGGGATAAATTTTTTTAAACATTTTTTTAGATGCATAGTTGACCTGATGGGAAACTAAGGGGATTATTTGAAGGTGAAAAATGACAAATCCGGAGAGACAAGTAGAAATTTGAGTTGGCTTTTACCCCTGGGTGTCTGCTAGTCCCTGGTCACTTGGAACCTCCGTTTTAATAGACCGTGTGCACATGTGGCCTGGAAACAAAGCCTGAGACAAAACAGGGGTGTTATGGGTTGAATTGTGTCCCCCCAAAATCAATATGTTGAAATCTGAGCCCCCGGTACATCAGAATATGACTTTATTTGGACATGCAGTTATTGAAGACGTAATCAGCTAATTTAAGATGAGGTCATTAGGGTGGACCCTAATCCAGTATGACTGTTGTCCTTATGAAAAGGGAGAAATTTGGACACACACACACATTAACGTATAATGAAATGTGAACATAAACGCAGAGATAGGGGTGATGCTTCTACACACCAAGAAACACCAGCAGACATCCAGAAGCTGGCAGAGAGGCATGGAACATCCCCCAGAAGGAATAAACACCACCTTAATTTTGGACTTCTGGCCTCCAGAACTGTGGGATGATAAATTTCTGCTGTTTAAGCCACCCATTTTGTGCTACTTTGTTATAGTAACCCTAGGAACCACTGGAAGGGAGGAAATTGGATCAGGCCCTAACCCAAAGTCTGGACACCCAAAGTACGACATGCTGAGTGGGTGAGTTGACAAAGGCAATTGGATAGGTAGATGTTGGTGGTAAGTACATACACTTTGGGAGTGCAATTTGGCTCTACCTTTTAATATTTTTAATGCACATGCCCTATTACCTGGCAATTTCCTGTCATGGTATCTATCTTCAAGAACCTGACACGTGCACTAAGAGGCATACACGAAGATGTTCAACACAGTATTGTTTATCATAGCAAAAAGAAAATACCTGGAAACAAACCAAATGCCCATTAATAGGAAATCAATTTATAAACTATGATACATCCATTCTATGAAATACTTTCAAAAATAATGAGGCTGGTCTTTATGCTCTGCATTGGAAAGCACTCTAAATCATATTGTCAAATGGTGTAGGGGGAATGGGGGAGAAAGCAATTTGAAGACTTTGCCTTATGTAAAGATACCCATAATCCAGTTATATTTTCAAGATAGAAAAGCAAATGCATAGCAAAAAATCGAGACAGATACACACCATTTACCTCTGGGGAGTGTTGAGAAAGTAGGTCAAATGGTTTTATTCTTATGTGTAATTTTTTTATTTGTATAAAGAAAATGTGAAATTTATCTTTTTAATTGCAAGCAAAAGTATGAAAGCCCATCTTTTACGAAAAAAAGCTAAATTAAGTATTTATTCTTTTCTGCAACAATTCAATTCCCAATAGACTCTATATCAATCATGAGTTCCCTAGATTCTTTACAAAGTGTCCAGTTTGCCAAGATTCTACTTACGTACGTATTTTCTCATCTATATGTGCTGTGTAAAGCAGAGTATATCTGCTCATTGGAAAGTGGTGAGAGTGGCAGTAAATCCAAAACTATTAAATAATATAAGGCTGTGGTCCTTATTTCTAAGTATGATATTATCTGTCTGCCTCTGTCCACCTTCAGCTCTCCATTTGTGAGGACCAGGCTTTGGAACCAGAGAGAACTCTGCTATTTAGTGACTTTGGGACCTCAAATAAGTTACCCAGTGTCTCTAAGTTTCAGGTTCTGCATTTCTAAAACACAGGATGGCTCCTACTTCAAAGGCTTGGTGTACTAAATAAGACAGTAAACGTGAAATTATTTAACATAGTCCCTGATCAACACCATTCACTTCCCCTACCGTAGTTAGTGGAAGGCCTTGCAAAGTCAAGCATGCCACTTAACAGATGTGTGAACTTGAGCAAAGTGAGTCTCAGTTTTCTTGTCTGTGAAGTGGGAATAATAATATTTTCTTTATACAGGTTGCTCTGAGTCATAAATGTGATTAACAAAAAGCTCAGTATGTGGACCGTAATAGTTGTCATGGCAATCTTTGTTTCCCTTCCTTTTTCCCTTTTCCCTTCTCTGGCATCGTCTGCATTTCCTGGCCGACTCGGCAGATGGAGCAGTTGAATCGCACAGTGAGCTTCAGACCGGCTGACCTGAGTCGCACGGACGGGAGGCAGCTGTCCCATGCGGCTTTCGCTTTCGTTTGGGCCAAACCTCCGTTCCTCCTCGAACGTCAGGCCGGTGAGGAGGCAGTGAGACCGCAGGAGGCGGCAGCGGCGGTGTTTCAGCGCGGACTGAGGTTTCACGTAAACACTCACCTGCCTGCAGGTGACGCAAAGTCTGCGGTTTCCCTGTCCAACCACACAGTTAAGCCACGTGTCTGTTGCTTTCCTGCAGGCTCTTGGGCATGCCTCAGAGGCATTTCTTTAGGGGCCAAGTTCTTATCAAATTAATACTCGGTCTGTAAGGAAGACTTTGTTAATTACCGAGATTTAATAATGATTGTTTAGCTTTTGGAATCAAGGTGAATGTGTTGCTTCTCCATTGTTTGGTCTGTTTGGGCAGAAGAAAGTCAATGTTCTAGGTTGTATACGAGACTGGAATAGGATATTCAGAGGCAGCTTTTTAGAGACGACCACGTTTCCAACACCACAATTATATGAGCTCAGAATTCTATGAGCTTTAATCTGGCACCGAACATCCTGTATTCAACAAGCATCACCTGGTCTGCTCTGCTCCAAGAAGCTGGGTTAGTGCTGGACCAACAACAAAGGGGAAGGATTAGGTCAGGACACCTGTGTTACAGCAGCGGAACATCGAGCCCTTGAGCGGTCACTACAGCATGCCAGGCCAGACCCATAGCAGAAATATTCCAGAATACAATGATTTTCCATGTTGTTCCAGCACAGCAGAATTGCTGGGGGCTGCAAGTTCAATTTGAACAGCCTTTCTCAACCCTATCAGATCTAACGCCTCCTTTCATAGCACATATTATGTAATTTTCCCCTATAGTATCCTAAAATGAAATGCATGGATACAAAAACTTGTCTACACACATAATATTTTAATCACTCTAATGTCCCAACAGTAAGATAAAATATAAATGAAAGCTAAGTCATTACAGTAAATTAATATGTATTTCAGTATGTACTCAGACACAATTACACTAGAAGGCATAAGTAGTCTGATGCTTGTGCCTGTTCATAGAATCCCCTTAATCCTGACAGCCACACAGACCAAAGTGTTGGTGACTTAGGTACCACACACTGCATTGAACAACTCTGAGTAAAGCTCCAACCAAATGTTAAGTATGGTCTTTCCTTACTTTACCCACAATTATTGCAGGTTAAAGCCATAAAAGGTAAATTGTGCTTATATGCAAAACAGAGTTATGTTCTAGGCTCCCCAATTGTTGTGACAACAACCCCTCCTACACATACAAACACGCACACTTCCTAAACAACCCCGGAGCCAGCATGGCGAGCACCACTGTGTGGGGTGTCAGGGAAGGCCACAGAGCAGGAGAGGACCTTTAGCTGCTTTGCAGAACTCTTAGAAGTATCAGGTTCTCCAGGTGGTTACTGAGACCAAAGGGTTTTTCTGCTTTCCCCGATATTCTCTGTAAAAGCTCTACTGGGGAATATTCAGCTATCGCTACATTACATCTCAGCTCTCTGCTGAAGGAAGGATGAGTTTTAAATTTGATTCATCCAGGCTACCTCCAACCCCAGGTTATTTCTTTTGACTTATTCACGCATGCAGAGGAAACAATGAGGAGTTTGGCTGACGCCCTGAACTAAACTTTGTGGGCACACCCTCGTGACTCTTCCTCCACAGTGGGGAGTGTTATTGCCCTTTTTTAAATCCCTGCTGGCGCTTAAATGGTCAGCTATTGTAATATCCAATCATAATTCTCTTTCCTCATTTGAGACAGGAAACGAGCATATTTCTGGACAAGATTTGTCACAGAGATTTGGCAAACATGCTGTTGGTTTCCCCCGCTTGTGTGGTGTTACAGCGTGTCTTCTGCACGTGTCCCCTGCAGTGTGAGCTCCATGAGGACAAGGTGGTCATCTTTGGACTCCAGCACTAGGACAGCGCCTGGCACGGTGAGTACTGGTGAATGGGTGGATCAACTGAATCAATGCACTGCTTTTGTCCAAAAGAACAAAAATACACTCGTCACCATGCAGAATAGATTCAAAATATAAAGCATTATCCCATCCTTATCTGAATCCACGGCTTACATGTGAGTGATGGCAGCTCATGCCATATAGCAAGGCTGGAGAATGTCCGGACAAGCATGACGCTGTGCACGGCAATAGTGAAAGAGAGACTGCCAAGGCTTAAAGGTTAAGGCTGTGCAATTTGGAAAGACAAAGCCCGGGCAAGGAGAGGATGATAAATATAAAAAGAACGTTATTCCTATAGTAAGCATGAACCTACCCTACAAATCTCGAGATTAGGAGAGCCCCTCTTGAAGCTTTAGAAAGGCAAATTAGGACTACCCAGGGTCTAGAAAACTCATGAAATGCATTGCTTGAAGGCAGACAGTGGTTCTCTGTTATTATCAAATATGAGAATCACCTGTAGCTTTTTTTTTTTAATAGACTTAGCCAGGCATGGTGGTATGCACCTCTGTTCTTAGCTACTAGGGAGGCTCAGGAGGGAGGATCACTTGAGGCCAGGAGTTTGAGGCTGCGATGAACTATGATTGTGCCTGTAACTAGCCACTGCACTCCAGCCTGGGCAACATAGTGAGATCCCATCTCTATTTAAAAAGTAATAATAGTAAATAAACAGACTCTTGAGTCCTTCCCAGAGATTCCAGTGCTAGGAGGCTGGAAAGCTGTGGGTTTTTTTTTGTTTTTGACAAGCTCCCAGGTGTTGCTGATGGTCATGGAAACATGCTCTGAGAACACTTTCCTAAGAGATGGTATTAATAAAAGCTGAAAACCAAGTTTCTTCCAAGATTTTAGATTAATAAATAAATGATAAACCCATAGGTGGATTCTCTTTAAAATTTACATCATGAACATTGTCAAGAATGCACAAAAGTAGAAAGACTGGTATAAAAAACCCACAAAGTATGCATCACCCAGCTTCAAAAATACCATTTTACCAATCTGGTTTCATATATCTCCCCGTAATCTTTTTTTTCCTTTTCTGAAATATTTTAAAGCCTACTCCGGACATATCATTTATTCTGTACATATTTAAGTATTTATTTCTAACAGATAAGCACTCTTTTTAAAATTATTACCTATTGAGGGAAGCTAGGGTGTTTTGGATAAATTTCTTCATAAGGCTATGAGAGCCAAGGAAATCTGGGTTGAATGGATCCCAGGATCTGAGCGCTCCGATGTTACTTTGACTTCTGTTCATTTCAGCGGTGACCACTCTCCACGTCTAGGCCTTGGTTTGGCCTGTGTCCCCCTCCTGTCCCCATGCACATTTGTTTCCCATTCCCACCCGTCTCCTCATATGCAAATACTGCTCACCGTCCAAGACATGTCCTTTCTCCATGGGACTGTCCTCCCCTAGTAAGTCACTTGTCTCTCTGCCATGTATTCCAGCCTTCTATCTCTTACGACAGTGAAACAAAACTTTCTGCCTTCTGGTGCCCAGGGTACTGTCCCCCAGAGACTACATGTTCCCTGAGGATGAGTATTCTGAACAAGTTCAGAACAGCGCACGATCCTCTTCTCTGAAGGACATTGCAGTCCTCAGGGTGGGAGGCTGGAGGCAGAATCTTCATTTCCAAGGAATGAACCCTGGATGCCACGTGATCATTCACAACCCCCCAAGCTCAGCCAAACTCTGAGTGCTGGAAGCACAGCTGCCACCGTATCTCACTGATGGCTGCCACCGCAATTCCAAGGGCAGGAGCAAGCCTGGGAAAACTGGGGACAGCAGAGGGTTTTTTGCCCAGTCACTGCTCACTGAGGGTTTTCAGAGAAGGCCTTGGTGGCATTGGCAGGACTGCAGAGGAGCCTGTGGGTGATGGAAATGGAAATGCTAAGAAAGCTCAATATTCTGGTTAAGTCAGATTTGGATTTTTGACCCTTTTAGGAGGAAGAGGATGTGGCTGAGTGTGGCACTGGGGCACATTAATGCCCACATGCAGAGTAGATGCTTGAGAATCAAACCACCCATAAAGCAAGGCATTATAAATGGGCTGTGAATGTGGCAAACATTTACTTTGGGCGACAGAGGTCTGGGTTTGCTGAGCCTCACGGGTGAGTGAATGATGTGGGGCGGAGGCCAGGAGGTTACCAGGGAATCCTCAGTGCTCTTGTTGTTTTCAAGTCAACAAAACCAACCTTGGTGAGATCTCATGCCTGAAAAGGACAATATTTAAAAAAAAAAAAAAAAAAACACACAAAGAGACTTTAGCCTAATTCTCTTTTTCAACAAAGTTGGGTGGCAGGGGCAGAGGAGTTCCTATTAGAAAGTTTCATGGTACGCTGTATTAGATTATGAATTCTACTTTGGAAGCAAACAAAACAGTGTGAACAGACTGCTTTCTGCAGCTGGGGTAACAGGCTGTCAGCCCGGGTTTTGCCCACTCCCCAGCCCAGCCACCTACCTTCCCCTTGTGGAGGAGACAAATCACCCCCTGTGGTCCTGCTGCCCTGCCTCCCCCCTTGAGAACCTCCCTTTTTTCCTTTCCTTCTTTCTTTCTTTTATGTACATTTAGTTCCCACAGGCTTCCTTTATCAATATTTCAATTGGTTGCTGCTGACCTATACTTGAATCCAAATATTTGCCCTATTCAGTGTGAATTGTTCATTCAGCCAAATGCTTGATTACGTCTGTGTTCCTTTGAGCAAATTGAATGAGCTACTTGACTATGTAATGCCGATATAGCCTGGTCATTAGTGGTGTTTTTTGGAGTTGACCAGATGCCGCAAGGAAGGAAAGGGAGAGAAGAGGGAGGTTTGTGTTCAATTTTCCTACCCGTGCAACCATGGTGAAGAAAATGAAATTGTGTACTTTCCAGGGCACAATTACACACTGCACATTCTTCAAAATGGGCCCTTAGTCTAATATGAATCAAATGGGTCAGGAATCAAAGGAGATGCGTACCCCTGAAGGCTCACAGTTTTGTTTATTCACTGGGAAACTATCCTCTGTAAAATGAATATGGTTTTTTGAAATGATGGCTGGCATTCCCATTTTTGTCATTTAGACCTGGACCCAAGAAGTACAATAAAGCTGTTAGCACACTTGCCCTTGACTGATATCACCCCCTACCCTGATTGTATGGCATTTCTTTCCATGTACCCACTGACCTTTATGAACATCACATGTCACTTGACTGCACAATTTTCAACTATCATATGCTACACCGCAATTCATATTGCAAAGAAGGAAAAACTTTCTCCTTTCTTATGTTTGGTGACTGGCATTCTGCAAATTTAAAATGACAAAAGACAGACTAACAGGAGAAAAACAGTCTATGCATGCAGTGCACATACATGCTGGAGGGCTGAGTGATGCATAACTCAAAGAGGTGGTTAAAATGTAGAAGTTATATACTGTCTTAACAAAGGATGGGAAAGTGTGGAGGAGAGGCTCGAAAAAGGAACGAGGATATGGGGTTTGGGGGGAATGGTAAACTATGGAAAGGTGACAAAAAATCTATGATAAATAAGGGTCATTTAGTAAGGTTTGCTATGCAGGTAAGAGTCATCTCAGGAGATGAGAGTTGTCTCACAGTAGTTTTCCTCCTGTTGTGGAAGAGTGAGACACTTGTCCGATTCATTACCTATACAAAGGGAAATTGATGCCCCGATTTTTGACAGAAATGGGAAGGGCAAAAAGCAAGTTGCCATGAATTCGTTACACCAAAATGGCATGTTTGGGATTAGCATATTCTGATCCTCTTTGATACAACAATTTTTTTTTTTTTTTTTTTTTTTTTTTTTTTTTTTGAGACAGAGTCTCACTCTTTTGCCTGGGCTAGAGTGAGTGCCATGGCGTCAGCCTAGCTCACAGCAACCTCACGCTCCTGGGCTCAAGCGATCCTTCTGCCTCAGCCTCCCGAGTAGCTGGGACTACAGGCATGCGCCACCATGCCCAGCTAATTTTTTTCTATATATTTTTAGTTGGCCAATTAATTTATTTTCTATTTTTAGTAGAGACAGGGTCTCGCTCTTGCTCAGGCTAGTTTCGAACTCCTGAGCTCAAACAATCCGCCCGCCTCGGCCTCCCAGAGTGCTAGGATTACAGGCATGAGCCACCGCGCCCGGCCAATACAATTCTTTATCGTCCACCTACAACAGACCTAGTACCAAGTTATCTTGTGGAAACCCATCATGCAGAACAAGAGTTAAAATTCTTGACCCAGACCCAAGGAAGAAAACCAGCACTGGTCCTGGAGGATTTTACCAAAAACAAGAGTGGCTTTGAAATGTAGATTAATTTTTCCAGCACCCCAGAGCAGGAAGTGGTAATAAGATCGTACCGGTGTGTTTGTATTTGCCCTTGAGAAGTTCATATCTTATTGGCAAAGGCAGACGTGTAAACAGTGTAGAAAAGATAGGAGTGAGAATACTGGGGGCAGGATACCAAGTGAGGTAATTATGAGCCAAAAAGAAAAAATAAAATATGGATAGAAGGGATGCCTGCCCTCTGAAAGCTTATAGTCCCTTAAGATGACATAATTTGTGGGCACAAATAAGTAGTATCCAAGACACACCAGGCTTAAAGGAGCAACAAGGTGACGTGGATATTGATAGCTAGAAGAGGTCACATCCAAGAGCACTGGGTATGTCCAGCCTAGTTTCTTGAAGCCTTACATGAAGGCCATGGCTCTCACACTCGTGCCAGCTCACATTGTATATATCACACTTGTCTGAAGAACTTATAAAATTCATTAAACATCTTCCACATAGCTCTTTCAGTACAACCCATTTGCTTCCATGCTTCGATTAACTGATTGCAAGGTCCCCTTCTGTAAAAGGGGAAAAGGGGTGTAGGGAAATGGATATTTCTTTTTTCTGCTTTTTTGATTTGTTTTATTATTTCAAAATATTATAGGGGTACAAATGTTTTTGGTTACGTGGATCACTTTTGCAGTGCTTAAGTCAGGGTTATAAGTTTGCCCATTGCCCAGATAGCATTCATCGCACCCATTAAGCAGGTTTTCACCTGTCCCCTTCTCTCCCATCCCTCCTGCTTGATTTCCACTGAGTTTTACTTCCTTCTGTGCACATGTGTGCTCATGGGTTCCAATTTAATATCGAGTACATGTGGTATTTGTTTTTCCATTCTTTAGATACTTCACTTAGGATAATAGTCTCCAGTTCCATCCAAATTGTTGCAAAAGGCCTTAATTCACCCTCCTTCGTGACTGAGTAGTATTCCATAGTATACATATACCAAATTTTTTTTTTTTGAGACAGAGTCTCACTCTGTTGCCCAGGCTAGAGTGCCGTGGCATCAGCCTAGTTCACAGCAACCTCAGATTCCCAGGCTCAAGCGATCCTCCTGCCTCGGCCTCCGTAGTAGCTGGGACTACAGATGCACACCACCACACCTGGCTAATTTTTTCTATTTTTAGTAGAGACACGGTCTTACTCTTGCTCAGGCTGGTCTCAAACTCCTCACTTCACATGATCCTCCCTCCTCAGCCTCCCAGAGTGCTAGAAATACAGGCGTGAGCCACCTTGCCCGGCCAACATATACCACATTTTGTTAATCCACTCACAAATTGATGGACACTTGGTTTGATGCCACATCTTTGCAATTGTGAATTGTGCTACAATAAACATTTGAGTACAACTGTCTTTTTGATAAAACGACCTTGTTTCCTTTGGGTAAATTCCCAATAGTGGGATTGCTGGATTGAATGGTAGGTCTACTTTTATTTCTTTGAGGAATCTCCATACTGTTTTCTGTAGAGGTTGTACTCTCACAGTCCTGGAGGCTAGAAGTCCAAAATCAAGGTGTTGGCAGGGCCGTGCTTTCTCAGAAGCTGCTAGAGAAGGATCCGTTTTAAGCCTCTCTCCTAGCTCCTGGTGGCTGGCCAGCCATCTTTGATGTGCCTCGGCTTGCAGCTGCACCACTCCAATTCTCCCCATGTGTCTGCGCATTGTCTTCCCTCCATGTATGTCTGCCCCTCTGTCCAAATGTTCCCTTTCTGTAAGGACACCATCATACTGAATTAAGGCCCCACCCTGTTCCATTATAACCTAATTTTAACTACCGTAATAACATCTGCAGCAACCCTATTTCCAAAAAGATCACATTCCAAGGCACTGAGGTTAGGATTTCAACATATCTTTTGGGGGGAACATAAATCAACTCATAACAGCACCTATTTTCCAATGCCCTTCAAGCAATTTGAAATCATATATAGAATACATTGTCAATATAATATGTTTCTAATTCTAAGACTAAATCATCGTGGTGTAATAGTTAATTGATATTAGTGATGTGACAGCAGAAAGTTCTAAATTAAGAGGAAGCACATAAGTAGATTCTTCACAAATTCCTCTCTGTTAGTATCAAAAGCCCAAGGCCCTATCTAAAAACTGTGCCATTGGACTCCTAAGGGAAGGGAGAGAGGGGCTTGCAATCATGAGGTGTTGCACATAATACTGTTTGTAGTGGGGTGTATTGCCCACACTGCAGTGTTCGTCATGTCAGGAAGACAGGAAGGCTCACAGACCAAGCCTTTTTCAGTAACACACACACACACAAACTATAAATAGGGAAGAAGCAGGTCACTCTGCTGACCAAGGTAAAGGAATTCAGCAGCCAACACAGAAATTTTCCCTGAGAAGACAGGAGGTCTAGCGTTTCCTGGCTATTCAAAACTGGGATGTGGGCCAGGTCTGGTGGCTCAGCCTGTAATCCTAGCACTCTGGGAGGCCGAGGTGGGAGTGATTGCTTGAGCTCAGGAGTTCAAGACCAGCCTGAGCAAGAGTGAGACCCCGTCTCTACTATAAATAGAAAGAAATTAGCCAAACAACTGAAAATAGAAAAAATTAGCCGACGTGGTGGCACGTGCCTGTAGTCCCAGCTACTTGGGAGGCTAAGGCAGGAGGATCGCTTGAGCCCAGGAGTTTGAGGTTGCTGTGAGCTAGGCTGACACCATGGTACTCTAGCCAGGGCAACAGAGTGAGATTCTGCCTCAAAAAAAAAAAAAAAAACTGGAATATGTTTTTATGTTTTTAAGTCAAGAAAATAAGTCTTGATCAGTAACATCTATAGGGCCATTTCAACAATGACCAAATCCAGTGAATTTTGACCAAAGGCCAGAAAAATATTGATTCTCACATTGGCATAATGGATTATTTGCTAAAACAATTAATACTATATTAATTAAGGGAGATGTTTTGCCTTGAAGAAAAAAAAATTTGCAAATAATATGCTTGACTTTGACAATAATGAAGAGGTTAAATATCTGATGAAGTTGCAATGGCTTACAGAAAAATAAATTTGTTTCCCATTGCTAGTATTTTTTACAAGGTTAGAGCTACTTGTATTTGATGTTTGTGGCCCAAATATAATAATCTTTCCTCAGAAATGCATAGAGTGTTTTATGCTCAGAAATGTATAGAGTATTTTAATGCCATGCTTAATATCTGAATAAATGGTTGATTAATACCTCCTTTCCTTACTCTATAAAACTTGCAAGGCATGGTTTATATGTTTGCTCTTTACATGTGATATCTCATTTCATCCTCATATGCGGGTTTTATTGCCCCCATTGAACAAATGAGGAAACTGAGGCTGAGAACATTAAGGTAACCTGATCATGGCAGAGGTGGAATTTTTAAAGCAGATCTAACTCCGAGTCCATTGAGCCTCTTTCCATTGAGTCTCCACACTGCCTGGATGGTTGTTTCTGGCTTTGAAATAATAAGTAATATGGTTTTATTTGATTTTTACTGTATTTACGCCATCACTGGAAATCCTATCTTGCCTGAACCAGCCTGAGGTTTATAAATAGACACACTTCTGTCAGTCTTTTATATAAGGTGCTCCTCTCCCTCTGTCTCCCTCCCTCCCTCTCCTTGTGCTCAATCATTGGACACCATTTTGGATCCAGAAAAACCCATTCCATTCATTCATGATTTACTGACATTCCATGACCCGTGTTCTGTATTGTTTTATATCCAATACAGTTATTGCAGCTGGGATAGCATTACCTGGGGATGTAGCCTGTTTTCTTGATGCACAAACTAAGATTGAGCCAATGCAAACCCACTTGCCCCTCTGAATGTTACAAAAAAAACAGCTCTGCCCTCAAAACTCAAAGTAATGTGTTCTACCCCGGGCTTACCCTAGTGGCTTCTGGTCCTGTGTTTGCCACTAATTGTGAGTTTGAGTCCCAGGGCCTCTGCTTTTTCACCAGGCACATAATATCTAAGTCTTATTTCATAGGATTATTGTCTCAAATGAGAAAATGTCAAGAAAAGTTTTTTTTGTTTTTTTTTTTAAAGGCCAGATCCCCCAAAGCACTGTAACTTTAACAACGATTGTGAATCATATGTTAGAATTCCTCTATTGGGGCTGCCATGACCGAGGTGTTAGGTCAACTACCCACTTGCTCCATCTGTGCACTTAAGGTTTCATTTTTCCCCAGAAACCATGACATGCATGGCGCCCTTCAAAACTCATATTAGAAAGCATGGATGATAAATTATTAAGGGAACAAAGCCTGAGCTCATTGAAAAGCTATTGCTCTGTGGGTAAATACAACCCCACTGTGTATTAAACAAAAATTAAACCCCATTTTCTTTTTTTATAGTTAAGTTGCCATCAATTCAAATACGGAGAACAAGGCGCTGGACGCAGTTAATAGTCCGCGGCCCGGCCCGCCCGGGCTTTGAACGCATGTAAGCTTTCCTGAAGTGCTGCTTGTGTCCAATTATAACTCACTACTTACCATCTTCATAATTTAAATCTGTCCGCCCCTTAGGGGGGGAAATTTTTGCTAATCAAAGCCATGAATGCACCTTTTTCCTTTTGACAGCATTAAATTAAAGCTAAATGGTCGGTTTTGAATGAGTTACTGTGAAGAATAAAGGCATTAATGAGGTAATTTCATTATGGAGACTCATCCAGGCCTATGTGAAAACGAGGGAAGTAAGTGGAGGGGAAAACTGCTGAGGAAATTAGGGTTCCTTCCACCCTAATTAATGTTTGGGGGCATTTAGTACAGGCACCAAATTAACTGCTCCAAAGAACTCTCATTGAAAAAAATACATTGTTGCCCTCCCTTGTAATTAGAAGACAGTACAAGGAGAACACTCTGTGAGTATAAAGCCAGCCTTTAACTTACTAGGCTGGCCACAGAAACACACCATTAGGGAGCCGGGGTTGAAGGAGGCACCGGGCGTACAATATAGGATTGTTTAGGTCCTTGGACTCTGTGAGCTGTAAACAGGTAGCCTCTGAATGAGGAATTATGAGACTCCTGGGAGGCCTGGCTTCCCAGCAAAACAGTCTTAAATGCATCCAAAAGGAAGAAAGAAAGGTGAATAGGCCCAGCGTGGTTCGCAAAGAGAATGCTCAATGCTTGTCTTAAGTGATTACATGATGTTGTGCCCGCCCCTCTCATTGAGTTATCTTTACACTGCTTTTGTCTCCTCTAATTGGAGCTGATGAGGTGCTAATTGGAGGCCTTTTTAAAAAGCCCACTACTTTAATCATTGAAAAACCGAAGGAGGCTGAGGGAGTGGAGTTAATGAGACAGGGAGGAAAAAAGAGAAAACTTATATAGTGTAGCTGGACAAAAATGAAGCTGTGGTTTGTGTGTCTCCGGGAGGGGTGAAAGGGAAGGTGGGCTGGGAGAGAAAACGGAGCTCAAGATAGTTTTATTTAAAAATCTTTCCAGCATCTTCATAAAGTCAGCTAGAATAAGGAAGCATCCGGTTAGTACAGTGGTTTCTGCCCTTTGGTTCTCATCTCGGCCCGAGTTCAGGCCAAAGCCTTTTCGTTCTGCCTGGCTCCCCTCCAAAGTTGTAGGAAGAAATTGCGTGGGGACAGGCATGCTCCTGCTGACCCTTGTCGCTCTTCTCAGAACGACAGTTTTTCTTGAGCCCTTTGGATGTAATTTGCTGCTGCTTCTGGCTTGGAGAGGATTCTCGATCTCAGACCTTTCTCTGGGCCACAGACGTGGAGTGAAACGCGGTGCTGAAAATGTCTTCCAGAGATACGCATGGAGGAAAAGAAGGCAGAATGGACTCACCAACAGTGACTCTGAGAGTTGGGTGCGTTCTGATCTGGAAGGGGGTTTTGGCTTCTCCTTGATGCTGTTTTCCAGTCTCTCGAATGAGCTTGGATAACTTTTTTCATCAAAAAAATAAAACTTAAATATCTTCATTCAAGATAACTTTAATTGTTTTTAAGTAGCCAAGAAATCAGAATGGAGTGTGGGGCCTGAAGGAGAGGTGTGCTGTGGAAGAGTGGGCTTCCAGAAACATCTTCTCAAGGGCGCCAAGCCTGGCTTGCCTGCTCTTGCCAAATAACAGGACGCCACGGATCGTGGAGTGTTGGGACAACACGGAAATTCAGAGATAAGCTTCAAGCATGGGGGTTACACAGGCTCCCCTTCAACTCTGTTCCCTGACCTCTGGTAGGATTTATAAAGTATCCTGGAGGATTTAGAAAGTATGCCAAAGGATTTAGCGCTTTACATATTATCTCATATTGTGGTCAAACACTTCTTGAAAGTTAATTTCCCGATACGCTATAACCTACTTTAGAGCAGTGACCCTGCAATTTGTCTTCCATTCCCACCTAAGTATCCAAATGCTTAAATTACCTTTTTCTTGCTGCCTAAGGTAAAATCCAGCCACCCTAGAGCATATCAGCCAAAGAAATATGAAATTGACATGATACAGGTCGGCCTGTAAATATAGGCACGTGACGCGTGCAAAACCTAGTGGATCGCATTTTATCCTTGGGAAATGAGTTGACACCTGTCAAGTGCTTGGAACAGGGCCTGGCACACAGTTAGGGGTCAGTCATTTAAAGCTGACACAAGGTGACTGAGAGTGAGAGAGAAACCTGGGAAGCAGACAGCATCCTAACATGATTGTGCCAGGCAAGAGATCAGCATTTGGTTTTGAAAGTTGTAAATCTAAGGAAAAGTTTTGTTTGGGGGAGATATTTAGAACAAACATGGTTTGTGTCATTCATAGAAGACAGTCTGCTAGCACCTGGGCTCTAGGTCAGTGAGACAACACAACTCACGGAGAGAACCTTAAGATCCCAGTATCAGAAAGAGCCTTACGTGAGTGCTGGCTCCAGACCACCAAGTGATGGATTCAGGGTCACCCAGGTCACCTGGAGTGGCCGAGTCTACACCAGATTCTAAATCTTCAACCTACCAGGTCAGTGCTGTTCTTCCTGATAGGATGCAGACTCACGGGATGAGGAACTTGCCGGCTGCCTCCTCTGCTGAAGTTTCTGGGCTTGTTAGACTAGAACAGGAAGCCCCGTTGTATATATGCATACGTATACATATGTTTACAGACATCTACTGACACCCAGACCTACATATCAGCCCCAAATTAAGGGGGGAATCTTTCCTTAATCTTACATGGACAATTTGTACATCAAGAGGAAAATCGCTGTGTGTTTGGGTCGCTCGGTCACTCTGCACCTGTGCACCCAGCATCCAGCAAATATCGGGATGCCTACAAAGTACTGCACCCTGAACCGAGTGCCAGGGATTTGAAGGTGAGCAAAATCTGACGCAGCCTGTCCTAGGAGAGCTCATTGTCCAGCGCACGAAGCAGACGGTACACAGAGATTTACACAGGGGATATGCTGATTCCTGAGCACAGTGTGCAATGCCAGGGTAGACGAACACTTCTATTTACCAAAGACTCCAGGTGACACTGAAGCAGGTGCTTCGAAAAGCCTGAGCCCCAGTCAGCGGGTGGCAGAACCTCCCCCCAGCTGCTATGAAAGCAGCTTCTAATGAGTTAATGAGCAGCCCGAGGATGGAGGGTGACTGGGGGTGGGGGTGGAGGGTACACAGTAATCTGCAGAGCATTAGCAGATGCTTCAGCAGGAGCCTGGGGAAGCTATTTGCCAGTTGGCTGCAGCTTCTGAAAGAGCAAGCAGAAGGGTCAATCCATGTGGCCTTCATCAGTTCAGTGACCATATTTTAAAATAATAATAACAAAGAACATGTAATCTAACAACATTTTTGTCTTACAAATGAATTTGATAAAATAACTCACACAAGCAAAAATTAAATTGAACTTAGTTATACAATAATTCACTTGGCTCTACTGAAAAAATACATTTATATGAGGTCTGGGGCATGTATGAGCCAGAAATTAAGATCTTAACATTTTAGCTTGAGAGTGGGACTTAAAGATTATAGAGCCACCCACCCCCCAATTTAATAAGGAAGATGCAAAAAGATAAGTGACTTTGTTCTAGGTCATGCCAATGGCAAGATTAGACTATAATTCAGTGCACTCATGAGTACAGCATGCTACCTACCTTGACCCATGTACTGGTCAGCTGCAAACTGATGATACGTACACCCAATCAAATATATGAAAAGCTCCTGCACATTACTAATAAAAGAAATGCAATTTAATACCCAGTATATCAATCCTCACCCATCATATTGGAAAAATTCAAACAAGCAAATAAAGTATGAAGATTACTGGGATCGTGTTAACAGGACTCAGGAGGCATCTTGAAGAGGCTTCCACTGGAATGATTTGAGAATTATCAAGGCTAATCATTGAAGTGGACTAAAACACATCAAATATGTTAAAATCCATGAGTTCAAAATGATACCAAACAAACTGGAGAAACAATGACAGCCAACAACAAAAACATAAAAGTTGCTTTTTCAAGATGCCTAGAAACCAACTCTGTAGTTTAAGATTGTTTTTCTTTTTTTAATAAAGGAAAGCAGCATTTTTCTGTCTTTAGAAACTATAGATCAATGTAAATAAATAATCAATGAGAGTAAATTTCTTTATATAGAAGCATTCCACTCTAAATGAAGAGGAAATGATGGAATTAGAATGTCACCATTTTATCAAACCCAATGAAATAATGGATCTAGAAAATGACGCTCAGTAGCTCACAACCAGACATGATGCGCCTCCTCAGGGAAGTTCAACACACAGTCCCCACTCCCCATGACCTATTCTTGCCAAAAGTTCCAGCTGGGCTGGCCAGTGCTTCTGGTGCCTCAGTGTTCTCATAGACAAGGCCTTTGCCCGAGGCTCAGCTGTGCTCACTTGCTCTTTTGCGATAAACTCCTAACTGATCCTCCAGCATCTCATGGCCCTCCAGTTTCCTCACCTCAAACCATCAGAGGGTCTATGCATAACATATTAATATGTCTGGCTGCAGCTCTCCCCTTCTCTAACCGGTCAGGCCCTGTTGTGGGTTGAATTGTGTTTTCCTCAAAAGATATGTTCAAGTCCTAAGCCCCGTTACCTATAAATGTGACCTCATTTGGAATAGGGTTTTTGCAGATATAATCAAGTTGAGTCATACGGGATTAGGGTAGACCTTAATCAATGACTGGTATTCTTATAAAAGGAAATTTAGACAAGAAACACAGAAGGAAGGTGGCCGTGTGAAGACAGAGGCAGACACTGGAGTGATGCATCCACAAGCCAAGAAATGCCAGGGATTGCTAGCAATCACCAGAAGCTGGGGGAGCTGCCTTTCTAGCTCATCTGCAACGGATCCCTCCTTCACAGCCTGTGTCAGCAAAACCAAACCAATCAGTTACTCCAGGGAACCAGGCTCTTGCATACTTTTGACCTTTGTATATATTTTGTTCCCTTTGCCTACAATCATTGTCATCCCTCTCCTGCTACTCAGTTGTCCCCTGGTCTTTGAAACCTTAGCTTTTCTCCTGGGCAGAATTAAAGTCCTTCTGGGACCCCTTTGTGTCCATCTCTTCCTTTGGGTTTGCCAGGCAGCATTGCAGTGGGTCCCCGACCAGATGTGAACTCTGCCATAACAGGGAGAACATCTTACTCTTTCCACAATCCCGGTGCCCAACAGAGTAATAATAATTGTAATATTGATTAATATTCATAATAAGCAGCTAATGGAATTGAGCAGTTCCTAAGTTCCAAGCATTGTTCCAAGCCATGTATTGACTCAGTTAATTCTCACAATTCCGAATCCTTATTCCCATTGTACAGATGAGAAAACAGAGGCACAAAAGGCTAAGTGACATGCCCTGTGTTACACACAATAAATGGTAGAGGCATGATTCAGGGCCACTCTAGACCCAGAGCTTGTGCTTTTGATCACTCTGCTTCGCTGCCTCTGCGGACACAGGCAGAGGAGGTGACCAGGAGATTGGATGGAGTTGAAACATAGGAAGTGGCAGGGAAAACAAATCAATGAATAAGCAATAACTTCTCATCATAGGGGTTAATATGTAATCTAACCAATCCATGGTTCTCCTTGTTTTCCAAGTTACCAGGCGCGAACCCCAGAGTTGGAAGCACAATTTGAGAATGTGTCTGAACGATGTTGAATGGAATGGCAAAGGAACCCAGTGGTTTGTATGTGATCTGTGATTCACTAGCGTATGAATGTATTTGTTGAAATTGACTTTTTGTCTGCAGTGCTCCCTTCTGGATCCACACTGGCTGTGCTCCTGACTCCTCAGTTTTTTATCTCTGCACCTTCTTTCACCTTCCTGCCCTTGGCAACTGTCCAGTTCCTCCACCTGACCTTGCTGACCTGCATTCCACTCAACTCTGACCTCACTCAGCCACGTTCATTTTCGTTTCAGCTTACAGCAAGGTGCAGACTTTGTTTATTAGCTTGGGGTTTTCTCAGAGCAATCTATGTGCATTTTAAAGCTTTAGCAACCAGATCAGTACTGAAATTTTACAAAATTAAAATGCAATTAGCAACCACCCCACAAAAACAGCCCTTGGGGAAGTACCATTTGGTGTGTCTTTTGCCCTTTCTCTTTACAGTGTTTTTTTTTAAATTATAGTACAATACACATAACACAAATTTTACCATTAGTGACACTTAGTACATTGACAATGTAGCGTGGCCATCACCACTATCTAGTTCCAGAACATTTCCATCATCCCAAAAGGAAACTCTGTACCCATTAGGCAGTCACTATCTGTTCTCCCCTCCCCGCTGCCCTGGCAACCATCTGCTTTCTGTCTCTGTGGATTTGCCTATTTTGAATATTTCGTATAAACGGAATCATCCAATGTGTGACCTAATGTGTCTCACTTTGTTCACTTAGCATGTTTTCAAGGTTCACCCATGTTGTAGCATGTATCAGTACTTCGTTCCTTTTATGTCTGAGTAATATTCCATTGTATGGATATACCACATTTTTTATCCCTTCATCAGTAAAGGGACGTGTGGGTTGCTTCTACCTTTCGTTTATTGCGAATAGTGCTGCAATGAATATCCATGTAGAAGTTTTTCTTTGAACGTCTGTTTTCAATTCTTTTGGGTATATTCCTAGAAGCGGAGTTGCTCTAAATGCATAACTCTATGCTTACGTTATTGAGGAACAGCCAACGTCTTTCCGCAGTGGCTGCGCCACTTTTACATTCCCGCCAGCAATGTGAGAAGTTTCCAGTTTCTCCACATCCTCGCCAACACATGCCATTTCCCCTTTTTTAAAAAAAAGTACAATCATCCTAATGGGTGTAACTTAGAGTCTTTTTAAAGCACAAATATGATTCTAGCAGTGCTTCTCTAAGTTTCAAGTACACATGCATCCTTTGAGAATCTTGTTAAAATATAGATTCTGATGCAGTCAGTGGGATCTGAGATCCTGCATCTCTAACAAGCTGCCAGCGAATGCTGGTGCTGCTGGTCTGCTAGACAGTCTCTTGCTTGAACCCTACAGTCTGCTCACCTCGATTAGAATACAATTCACACGCCTTACCATGTTTAGAAGGCCAACCCTTCCAGCCTCCTCCAGGCCATTCTCCCCCTTCTAACCACATTCCGGTCATTCTGGGCTTCTCTTTTGCTCCTTGAACACACTGTGGCTTTCCCGCCACCGGGACTTTGTATTTGCTGTCCCCTCTGCCTGGGACTCTCTGCCCTCTGATCTTCACGTGGCTGCCTCTTTATCCCTCAATCCTGAGCTCAAATGTCTCCCTACAGAGAGGCCTTCCCGGAGCCCGCTCCCTAAATACCCAGTTCTCCCCCCACCCAACCCCATGATCATGCTCTATCTCATCTTGCTGCTTTTTGTTTGTTTTTACAGCACTTATTCATATCACCATTTGCAATTTTCTTTTCAAAAATTAATTGATAGTTTTATTGTCTACCTCTCTACACTGGCATGTAACACATTGTGACACCAAGACCTCTTCTTTCTCATGCATTACTCTATCCCTCAGGCCTAGAGCAGAGCTGGATGATGTTCACATGGTGCACAATAAATGCTTCTTTAATGAATTAGTGAGTTGATTGCAGTGTCAGGCCTTTCCTCTTGCACATCTCCATGGTTTTCAGATATGGCCATGCACATCTAAAATTTAATCCAGAGAAGATTATAAATTACTCTCAGAATTACAGACATGGAGCACCTTCCCACAGACTTCTAGGCCACTTCAACAGTCCTCAGATGAACTCCTGCAGTTTATGTCAACCTCGGACTTGCCTTATTCATCGTCTCTGCTCCCACATCCCCTTTTCCCATCAGTGCTTTTATATCTTTACAAATAGAGAAAGGAAAATACAATGTTCCCTTTCCCTCTGCCAATTCCATTCCCTTTGTAAACACACACAGCTCTGTGAACATTGCCGGTATGTGTCTTAAGAGCTTTCCCTGCCTCGTGGAAAAGGTGGCACATTTTTCTATCTCCTCAGGTCCTCCCTATGCCAGGAGGTCCTTTCCATTTCCCTGCATAAAGTTGGCATCTTGTTTTCTCTTTTTACTGTTGGGCCTGGAGACTCTGAATTTCTCTGGACCTTCTTTGGGGATCTGCCTGCTTCTCTTTTCGGTCATCTTATTTGGGTTTCAACTCCCCAGAGCACTTTGTGCTTTATCCATCAGATGGGTTTCCTTGCGTCTTTTCCACTTTTTGTCAACATTGGATGTTCATTCTTTTATCATTAAAGTAATTTCCTAAATAATCACTCAACTTTCGTAGATCCCTTCAGCCTTTATACCTCTGTTTCGGAGAATTTTAAGTCTAGTCCCCTAAGACCGTGAAAGCTGTTGTTTTCTAGTTTAGTTTCATGTTTAAAGTGAATGTCTCTTTTCATTTCCTGTAATTGAAACCTGAGCAGTTCTGGGTCACTTTCCGTCCTACACCCTCAAATCTGTCCTAAAGGGAGAATTAGCTCATAAAGGTGTGTACCTTGTCAGATGCTGAAAACACACCATGCTGGTCTTATTTCCCTGGGTAGGAGTTTGTAGCAAATCTTTGCCAAAATGCCTTCTTTGCTCTTTATCCTTTTCTGCCTTAACCCAGAAGCTCACCACCCTCTGTTTTGCACCTGTTTCTCGATTTGGTTGATTATGAGCTAAAAAATCTTCACTGCTGATGTTTCCTAAACACCTTTCTTCTAGTCCTGTGTTTTAGTCGACCACACATTGGCCTTGGTGATAAATCATAATTTCTGGCTTTTCTTTCTTACTGAATATCCAAGAACATATTGTACCAAATGCATGTCCAGCTGCTCTTACATCTCTCGTGAAGTTTATTGCACTTTTCTGCTGGTTTACCTGCCTCCTTCCCTAGTCTGTGAGCTCCCGCGGGCAGACACCGCATTTATTGATCTTTCTGTCTCCAGCATCCAGCACAGTGTCCACCTCAGGACGGATTCTTAGTAAATGTTTAGAGAGCACTGAATGAATATACAATGACCCCTTCCCTTCCAAGCCAAGAGACACAAAACCCAGGCATGCGAGACTGTTAAATAACATGGAAGGAGAACGTACAGTTAAGTGTGCAATGGGGTTCAGTAAGTGCTGAAAGACAGGAAATGAGTACATGCTCATAGCGTTCTAGAAAGCTTTATGGAGAACGTAAGACCTAAATTTGGCCATTGGGAAGAGAGAGCGAGAGAAGCTTTGAGGAAGTAGTGAGGGCACTTGAATTTTCCACACTGTCCCTCTCGAGTTTCCTTGTGGGGATGCCTTTGTTTTTCTTTTCATCCTATCATAGCATCTCCCTGGTTAGGTGGCCTGTACTCTTCTCTTCCGCCTCTACCAACCTGTTTAAAATCCTCTTATACTGCTTATCTGTGCACACTTATCTTATTTTTCAGTCCAGCATGGGGTATCAAAGACTCTGATGGACAATACTTCTTTTGTCTTCTCTTCCAAATGTCCCTTGGGCCACTCTCCGGGCCTAGTGTGGTAACTGAGGCTGCCTCTCAGGAAAAACCAAGTTGTGGGGTAATTAGGTCATAGGCAACTCTGACACCATCGGATTCAGCTGGAGACTAGGCTAAAATTCATAAAGATTGTCCTGGCTTGAACTCACAAGAGGCTAATTTTAGATCTGTAGGTTCGGTCTGGCAGAGCAGTGGCAATTATAACCTTTCTCTAAATGTCTTGCCTCCACTGGCTTTTCAAAGCATTTATTTTCTATCACTGAGTCATTCAATAGCAATATAATTGTTATGTCCATTTCCCTGGCTCTAACAGGTTTGGGAGCCAGTTACCTTTCCCAGTTCATTAACTGACTGGCCTTCGCATTAACAGCCCCTCCATCAGGGGTTGCCTTGGAGACAAAGCTTCCTGTGGGTAATCCAAGATTATCTAGCTCTTTGTCCTACATGTGACCCTTAATTACTTGCTAAATTAGAATGGTTTTCTGAAAATCACAAGCGGAGGTTAATATGTTCTTCCAGAGCTGGTCAAGCTAAGATGACACTGAATTCACAGGGAATTCAAGTTACATGATCCCTGAAGGCGTCTCTTTGAGTAAGAAGATGAACTCTCCCCCAGGAGGCATGGCCCCCCCCATAAAGCCCCTGTCACTCACTGTCCCTCTGCCTGCTTTTCTAGTTGTGGTTTAATCTTCTCAGGACAATTCACTATGTCAATATTGAGCAGATTCATTCTGGTGCAGGCTCCTGCACCCATTTGTCTTTGATAACTAACTGCTTTAAATTTAAGTACATGTTTGTATCGTAATTGCAGGTTTTCACTCTGCGTTTATGCAATTAGAAGGTTTCATGTACTAATGTGGGACAGGCAAGGAAACTGAAGAAACTATTAAAAAACAGAAAGTAAACACTTGGGGTAGAAACGTTCGGGCACTAGAATGTCCTCCCTAACGTTTTACAGGCGTCAAAGAGAGATTAGCTGAAAAGAGGGACTCTTAGAAGGCACCTAATGAGATGCCTCTTCAAATGCCTTTTGGAAGTAAGTACCATGTAAGTAATGCAGGTATTGAATGAGAATTATCATTAGAGGTCATAAATTTAGCATCCCTAGATGTTTAGTCATCTAGACTATAATGAAGCTACTGAGTAGCATTCCAGGAGTAAAAAACAACAACAAAAAACTACTATCTTAAAATTTAAACTATTATAAAGAGTTATCAACATAAAAAGTATCAAACTAGGAATAGTTCAGAGCCTTGGAATCTCACATGCATCCTTCCAAAAAGTGTTTAGGAAACTGACCTAATTCTTGTTAGAAATAAACATCATTTATGATTTGACATCTCAAATCATTCATTCAGATTTCCGAAGGGGTTTTGGCAGATTGCTATAAACTATTCAATCAGGATGCTTGACCGATTACATATCAAGTTTTGCATATTTATATATAGGTGTAGTCCTCAACTGTGCACCACCTTTAATCATCTATTGTGTGTACAGTTTTGTTGAACTACAGTTGTCTCCATAGAAATTAGCAGAGAAGTCCTTTGGAAATCACTTTCTTACATTTGCTCACATCTTAATTACGTATGTGAAGCATCAAAAAAGTGACTTTGGCTCTGATATACTTAGATTAGCATCAGAGTGAATTTCTTTTAGAGGGAAGTTTGGTAAATCTTGGAGTGGTTACCAAGGAAAACTGAGATTATCTTTGACAGTATTTTAAAATAGTTTCATTCAGCATTTTCTGAAGTACATTTTACAAGACAGAAGTCCTTCAGCATATTATTATAAGAAGTGTTATGCAAAAAGAATTCTGTGACCAAATAACCTTCGGAAATGTTGTGTTAAAGTTAATTTACAAAATGTAATTAGGCTTCACCTCTATACAACTGTCATGAGCCTTTAACACTTAAATGTGCGTTATGAAAATCCAAGTCTCCTAAACTTACTTACTTATAGAATTCCTGTTTCCATGGTATAATAGTTCATAGCATCTCTTGGAATCAGCAAGTTATAAGGAGCACACTTTGGGAAACACCTTTTCTTTTTCTTAGCCCGCTTTGGCTAATTGGTGCAGATACAACTGATTTAAAAAAAAAAAAAATCAATGAATCAAACATCCCATTATCACACCCTTAAAACCTAACATTAAAGATTATTGAACTCCTCATTCAATTCTTTTGATA
>NW_012149396.1:8213213-8233159 GCF_000956105.1 Propithecus coquereli | reverse complement strand
TGATACCTCATAGCATCTCTTGGAACCAGCAAGTTATAAGGAGCACACTTTGGGAGACACCTTTTCTTTTTCTTAGCCCGCTTTGGCTAATCGGTGCAGATACAACTGATTTAAAAAAAAAAAAATCAATGAATCAAACATCCCATTATCACACCCTTAAAACCTAACATTAAAGATTATTGAACTCCTCATTCAATTCTTTTGATAGTTTACATCTTTCCTTTTTTTTTTTTTGAGACTGAGTCTCACTCTATCACCATGGCCAGAGTGCAGTTCCCCTCAAGCTCCTGGGATCAAGAGATTCTCCTGCCTCAGCCTCCCAAGTAGCTGGGACTACAGACATATGCCACCACTCCTGGCTATTTTTTTCTATTTTATGGAGACAGGGTCTCACTCTTGCTCAGGCTGGTCTCGAACTCTTGAGCTCAAGTGATCCTCCCACCTCGGCCTCCCAGAGTGCTAGGATTACAGGTGTGAGCCACCACGCCCGGCCACACCTTTCCTTTCAATCACTGATTCAGTGATTTCTACTAACTCCTACCTGTGGGACATTGTATTATTATTCCTCCTATTTGCTTTCCTCCCTGTGACAGAATTATATGTCCCTGCCCCATTGGTGTCATGTGACATCTCTTGGCCGAAAGACTTCCAGTAAAGGTGACGTGTGCAGCGGTCAGCAGCTACTGTGTGGCTCTGCCATTTTCTCCTCCTTTCTGCCTGAGCAGCCCTCTACTTCGTTTGGCTTTACTTGAGTACCAGAAGGAAGATGTGGAGCAGAGCCTGGCTGGCTTGCAATCCACATGTCACATGTATGAGAACTACATCCTTGTGTTCGTAAGCACCCAGATTTTGATATATCTCCTCCTGCTTCTCCAGCTCATTCCTAGGAACAAGGGAGAGAGTGATGCTCCTTCCAAGGAATAGACTATATTCTTTTTGCCTCACTACCTTTGCTCACACTGTTTCCCTTTCTAGAAGGCCCCTCCGGACCATGTCTGTCTTTAGAATCCAAGCTCATGTTTTTAAAGCCCAATTCAAATATCAAATTCATGATAAAACCATTCTTGATCTCCACCCCTGCCAAGGAAGCATTGATCATTCCCTCCCTTTTCTGCCCTCACTGTACCCTATACCAATAGTCGAATTTCAGTGTACAGAGATTCACCTGGGAGCTTGTCTATGAGACCCCTGTACACCTTTTCCCACCCGAAGATGATTTAGTGGGTCTGGGGTTGCGAACCAGGATCCAGGGTTTTAAGTGAGCACTCTCGTGTGATCTGAATCAATCTGATCCAAGAACTCTACTTTGAGAAGCACTGTCATTAGTGTACTGACAGCCCTTTAGGCACCCTTTGGTTTGCATATTTGTCTGTCTCTACTAGATTGTTTCCTCCTTGAAAGCTGAAATCAAGTCTTGTTTAACTTTGCAGCCAAAGCACTAGATTGGCTCATGGTAAAGGCTCATTAAAAGTTAAGAGAAATTTATGCCACAATTTGTCATATGGGAAACTTTCATGCTATAAAAGAACAACATGAATACTGCTTTCTAAGAATTACTCTATTTTTTCCATGTGTCAATAGATTATCATTGTCAACAAGCTCTTCTATTTTTCACTTTTCCCCGGAGCAGAGTCTATAACCTCCCTTACTGATCCATTCCAATGTTTTGCCACCCATCCTTAATAGAAAATGCTTTATGTACCTGAACTTAATTCTGAAGTTTTAAAATATTGAACTCATTCAATGCCTATGTAGTAAAGATAGGAAATGATTTTTGAAACATGGAATGTTTCTGTAAGGAATTAAAGTTTTCACCGTGAAGGAACCAGACTGAGATTTTGTCATTACGGTGACCACTTGTAGTCACATCCCCAGCATCCAGCCCCATCATCCCCCCAGAGCTAGGCCAGCCACAGAGAGTGTGCTGGTTCGAGATGGGAGAGAATGAAAACTTGCACTTTACTATCAGTCCAATGGACAGGTTGTGCAAAGAATACATAAGGGACATTAGAATGCAAATGAATGGGTGCAGCTCCCCAGTTGCCCCTGAATTCCTCATGCATGTACCTGAACATCAGCAATCTATGCAGCCTTTTGACAATGAAGATGGCACTAGCCAGAAGGTCTCACCGGGGTAGATTCCCAGAGCTTCAGGCTGGGGAGGGACCACTCCAGCTCTCAAGGGTTTAATTTACGTACCAACATAAAAAGCCAGTCCTGCTACACTTTGGTTCCCTTCTTTGGTGTTGTTTCTTATGGCATTACTGGCTCTAATACAGGCCTATCTCATTCTCCTTCCCAATAGTCCCCTAGTTTGTGTTTGGAGATCCGCGAAGTTAAGAAAGGCTAAAACTAAGCTTAAACAAGGGAAGGAGCGAGTGACCTTGGCCAAATCAGTTATCACGTTCTATTTCTCTGCCTCCATGGTTACTTCAGGGAAAGGCACATGATCTAAGCAGTCCATGAAGCATGAAGCTTAGAATTTTTCAGGGAATGCTAAGACAATGCTGCTCTCTCTTGGTCTATATGGTGTAATGTAGAGATATGAAGTCTGGAAGTGCTATAGTCATTTTGCTATTAACAGAGTGAGCCTGAAGATGAAGCTGACACATAGAGGAAAGGAGGCTAAAGCCTTGATCCAACTGTGCTTGAAGCCTAACCTCCCTCTAGTCTTTTTTACTTATATGAGCTCAAACCAATTTGATTGGGTTCTCTATTAGTGGGCCACTAATATCACCCACATTGGTATAGGCCTTAATCACTTCCATTGGGACTTCATTTAAAACAGATGAGCTAACCTCTTTAAAGTAAGAAATCTTGCATAAACCTCAGGGATGCTTGGAACCCAGCTCTATGAATGAAATCCTATAATATATACGAACTCAATCACAGAGGGGAAAAAAATATTAGGTCATTAACAGCTCAGCATGGAGTAGGTTTCTGGCCTTTTATGCAGTTAAGAATGATGATTTAGGGTTCTGGGTGCCTAGGGAAGTAGATAATAAAAAACTCACTGACTTTATCAACAATTCCCAATTGCTTTACTGTGTTACATGTGATAAATATTTACAATGTGAGATCATGCACTTTGTAGTCACTCTGTCACTCAGGCTACAGTACAGTCGTGTCATCATAACTCACTGTAGCCTCAAACTCCTGGGCTCAAGGGATCCTCTTGCCTCAGTCTCCCGAGTAGCTGGGACTACAAGCATGAGCCACCACTCTTAGCTAATTTTTTGCATTTTTTTTAGAGACGAGATCTCGCTATGTTGTCCAGGCTGGTCTCAAATTCCTGGGCTTCAGCAATTCTCCCACCTCAGCTTCATAAGTCACTGGCATTACAAGTGTGAGTCACCGCACAGGGCTGTTTGTAGCCATTTTTAAATTGAACCTGCCAAGGGTCTTCAACAGGGTCCAACATTTTAATATCTTTATTTTTAAATATCTGAAGCAAATATGGAAAGTTGCTAAGACTTTTAAAACAGACAGGATTATCTAGAATAAAACTATGCTGATCTTTGACAAGGGTATAGGAATTCAGTTTGCCTGGCCCAGTTTCTCAATTTCAACGCTCTTAAAAATGATATTTAACTCAAACTGAAAAGCTCTCAGTCATGAAGGAAAAATGCTATAAAAATTCAAAGTAATGGTCCATGAAACTGGAGATGGAGAACTGGGAGGTCAATGAAAAATTAGTTAAAATAATACGAACATTCAGTCCTTAAGGCTAGTAGGGCATTCATAGCCCACATGACAGAGCTAAGGAAATAAAGAGCTACGTGTAAAAACAATAGAAACCATACTGCTGTTTCTTGGATTTTTAAAATTGGTCATAAGACACATTTATGAAAAACAAAATTCTGGATGACCATGACTATGTTGACAATTTTTTTCTAAGGGTAGGAAGATTTTCCTTTAAAATGCAAAATTTATTCCTTGACTCAAAGACCAGCCCTATCTCAAAATGTTCAGGTTCTATTGACACCCCGGTCCATAGCACATGATTCCTCTCTCCAAAACCACCAAAACTCAGTTTCATTTGAATGTACTATTGCCAAGGTTTCGAAATGTAGAGCGCTCTCGGAATTACATTTTGAAAAATGAAGGTTGACTAACAAATTCATAGAACCCCTTTATTCAACACCAAGTAAAAGATCCTAAAGCTCTAAGACCCCGTGGATCGCTGGTTCCTAGTTTGAACCTGTAGCACGAGTGGGTGGAGCTCAGTGGGCTGGGACCGTAAGTATTCTTGATTGTGCCTTGTTCTGGAAAGTTCACCGTATGAAAACCAGCCACTGAACAATCGGTGTCACATCAAAAAGAATGTCTTTCTTCTAATACTCCAAAGGTTTATTATGGCCCGGCTCCACAGGTCTTAGGACTCGCTAATCCGCCTCTGTGGTATTTTAACAGGCAGGAGAAAGCCTCCTGCAGGAAGACCCCAGTCCGCCGCTCCCGCACTCGGTGGGAAGCGAAGTTTGGAGCCCCCAACCCCCACCGGAGAGGATGGGCGGAGCAAGCTGGAAGCCCCGCCTCCAGACCCGCCCCCTCCGCGTGGCCAGGCTCCCACATGCTCTGTGCCTGGCGGCCTCCTGGATACCGGACGCTGGGGGGCGGGGCTCACCCCTTGCCCTTGGGATCCCCCCGGCTCCACCAATCAGCGAGCGCCCTGTTGGCCGTCCGCAGCCTCCTGCGCCCCTCCCTCTCCCGCCGGCCTCCGCGTCCCAGAATCCAAGATGGCGGGATCCAGGGGTAGGGGTCCCCAGGCCAGAGCGCGGCCGTTTTTCTGCGTCCTGTTGCTGTCGCTCAGTCGCCTCGTCGGGGGAGATGGCGTGGGAGGAGACCCCGGCGCCGCAGGCACCCCGGCCGCGCAGCCACATCGCCGTTTCGAGTATAAATACAGCTTCAAGGGGCCGCACCTGGTGCAGAGCGACGGGACCGTGCCGTTCTGGGCCCACGCGGGGAGTAAGCCGGGGCAGAGGGCTGGGGGCCCGGGTCCCTCCTCGCCTTCCGTCTCCTCTTCACCTTGTATCCGCCGACACCCAGGAATGCTGAGGGTCCCGTTCCAGCTACCGCATACCATATGCACTGTGAAGGCGACCCTCCCGGCAGTCCCCTCCTCCAGGTCCCCACTGGCCGGCAAGGTTCCCTCCGCCTGGCCCAGAGTCTTCCCCCCACCCAGTCTCTCCACTCTCACCCCCCTCCTGTCTTCTCTTCTTTGATCTCGTCGGTACTTTCCGTTTGATCTAGAGGTATTTTGTTACTTCCTACACTTTCAAGCACTCAGACTCTCTTCCAGGCATCACGTTTCACCCTAACGCCACGTGTCTAAGGGAAATGTCCCCCACCCCCAGCCACCCCAACCTGAGACCTGATCCAGCAGCTTCCCTGCTTCCTTTCCCGCTCCCCCCAACCCCCTCTTTCTTTCGTCTGGTGTTAGCTATGGTTAATGCTGCGATTTGTTCCTGGTGGTTCCAGAGATGGTAGATACTGGTCTTACAGTAATTTTTGCATCTTTGTATGTCAGAAGACGTTCTTAAACTGTTGAAACCCCACCTTAAATTTGCCTCTCAGTGACTTGGTGTGGTCTTTGATCTTTTCTTTTGTATTAACACATTATATAACTCTTGAGGAGAAGGGGCATATTTTTTAGTATTGATTGTTTGTGAACCTGAGACTAGGAACATCTTAAGCCCTTAAAAAAAATTTTTTTTAATTGAAACAATCTCGGATTCAAGTTTTATTCATTCTTCGTGTTAGGCACTCTTACAGATACGAGAGCCTTGCTAGAGCATATGTGAAAGGAAACTTATCTGCACTTTTTAGTGCTGATGTGTCACTGCTGACTAAGGAATCAGCTGTAGCATTGGGCATGTCATAAACTGTTCAGTGACTATCAGATAGATACGCTTTTTGAAACAAGTGGCAAATGCCTTTATATGAGATGAGAAGCTCTGACAATTTAATTCTATCTTTATGTGTAATTAAATAATCATTTATATAAGGCTTGTATACATCATTTTAGATTGTTTAGTGCTTGAAACAAATATTTCTAGAAAGTAATTACTGAATAGAAAGCACACTTTTAGGAAGGGCCATTTCCTTCTAATTAATTTGTAATTAAAAGGTATAAATTTCACTTTGACATAATGACCAGTCAGGTATTTGAAGTAGAGTGCAATTACTTTGTTACTCAGCAGTTATTTATTATATACACAGACAGCAATTGTATATTGCTGGACATTTGTTATCAAAGTGACCTTGTTCTTAATAAACAAGTGATGTAAATGATACAACCACAAGTTTTTGGATTTTTTTGATTTTTGGATGATGATGAATTTTTCATTAGTGGTGTTGGATTTATTCATACTTTTTCACATCTGCACCTCTCCATTGCCTGCCTGTTCTTTCTCTTTTTCTCACACTAACATACACCACGTCAGCAAATTAGGAATATTAATCAACTACTCAAATTAGTTACCTTGACTTTCTTTAGAGAGCCATAACCAGTTATATCTAGTCTGCTGCAGAAATGTCAGATAATGTACTTTAGTGAATTAAAGTTGTGTGGCTAGACTGAATTTGAAATAATGGGATTAGTGTTTTAGCCATGACTTATCTAGCTACTGACTCTGGAATCACTGCTGTGGATATCCCTTGCTTTCATTGTCACTGTAATTTTTACAGTCTCACTATTCTCTTAACTCCGTTGATCACTTTTCCCTTTTCAATTGCCCTGTGATCCATTATTTAAAATAATTTTAAAGTAGAGAAATTTAAAACCTTATTTAAACATAGCCATTTACCTTCACCCCCAAATTAAGACCAAATGTAGGGTGTTTCTCTTTCTTAACTTTCATGTCCTTTTGTACTTTGAGTACACATCCTTAGGTCCATAAGGGCAAAACATGATAAGTTTGTAACCCTTTGTAGCTCTCAGAGCTCTTTGACTTCATTCTCTGATTTGATCCTTAGTAGGCAAGGCAGGTGTTATCTGTTTTACAGATGAAAGAACTGATATTCAGAAAGGTTAAGATTTTTGAAAAAGGTTATGTAGTAAATGTCAGTAAAATTGAACTCAAATCTAGTTCTCCTGATTCTTTGTCTAGTTCTCTTGCCATGATGCCCCCTCCCTCTTTTGAGTGTTTGAAAGTGATGGAGACACTGACTGATCCTACTAAAGTATCTCAACCTTTATTTTTGTCAGGTTTGTTCTACCTGTAAAGTGTTATTACAGTTGTTTTATCTCCCAGCTTGAATGTCAGAACTGGTTAATATCTGAGATAGTGTGCTAGAATTGTTCAAATTTTAGGCTTCATAGGTGCTGTAATAATTATCTAGTGTTAGTCCAATAATAGGCGGAACAGCTAATATTTATTGAAACATTTATATGCACTTATGTAGGCAGGCACTTATATACCTATGAAGGTGTTAGAGAAATGGAGTAATTGCCTAAGATCAAATAGCTAGTAAATAGGGGAGCTGGAACTTGAAACTAGCCTGGACATGCAAACCACCATTTTGGGGTTTACGATTTTCTCTGAGAATCTGCTGAAGCTGAAGAATTGCTTATTGAATTGAAATTCAGTTGACCCTCTCCCTAGAAGAATATATATATGCACAATATTTTGCATATAACTAGTGGGGTATTTATGGAAGTGATCAGCCCCTTCATTTTATAGGTGAACATATGGTGAACCCAAGAGAGTGAGAGAATTATTTGTTCAAAGTCACACAGCTGAACCGAGACTAGGAACAAGTCTCTTGATTCCTAGTGGTATGTTCTTTTCACACTGTTTGAGCTTTCTAACATTTGCAAATTGGTAACAATACATTGCTGTTTTTAAAAATGCAAGTTTTTGAGAGATTTAAAAAGGAATATTATCACAGTCAAATAGTAAATTTGTCTTTTAAGTCATAATTCTCTCCCTCCTGCCCCTTGTCCCTGGAATTTTTAGTGTATGTTTGCAGCTTTATTGATTGATTGCGGAGATATTTCACTGTTTAAAAGATAAGGAAGGTGGGCCGGGCGCAGTGGCTCACGCCTGTAATCCTAGCACTCTGGGAGGCCGAGGCTAGCGGATTGTTTGAACTCAGGAGTTCGAGACCAGCCTGAGCAAGAGTGAGACCCCGTCTCTACTAAAATTGAAAGAAATTAATTGGACAACTAAAAATATATAGAAAAAATTAGCCAGGCGTGGTGGCGCATGCGTGTAGTCCCAGCTACTCGGGAGGCTGAGGCAGGAGGATTGCTTGAGCCCAGGAGTTTGAGGTTGCTGTGAGCTAGGCTGACGCCACGGCACTCTAGCCTGGGCAACACAGTGAGACTCTGTCTCAAAAAAAAAAAAAAGATAAGGAAGGTATTAGCCCTAAACTTTTAAAGTTGAAACTGTCAACATGGAACTTTTTCCTCATAGTTACTGTACAGGTTACTGAGTTAAAATTTGACCTCTGTAGTTATGTGTAGCAGTTTGGAGATGATTTGTTGAGTTTTACCTAATTATAACTGAAAGCTTTTTTTTCCTGATTTCTGTTCTAGATGCTATTCCAAGTTCAGATCAAATTCGAGTAGCACCATCTTTAAAAAGCCAAAGAGGGTCAGTGTGGACAAAGGCTAAAGCAGCCTTTGAGAACTGGGAAGTTGAGGTGACATTTCGAGTGACTGGAAGAGGTCGAATTGGAGCTGATGGCCTGGTATGATCATTTCTTTAACTTAGAAAACGTATATAAATGCATATACTACTAACCTCTAACTGTTCCCTGTTATGTATTTTCAGGCAATTTGGTATACAGAAAATCAAGGTTTGGAGGGCCCTGTGTTTGGATCAGCTGATATGTGGAATGGTGTTGGAATATTTTTTGATTCTTTTGACAATGATGGAAAGGTATATTTATTGTCAGGAGTGTTACCCACTTTCATATATCTGCCAGCAGAGTTAGGCTCTGAGAAATATAGCTTATTTAACACTTTCATTAGTTTGATAGTAGAAAAGTCCCCAAGCTATACGGTACATATGGTAATTAGTTTTATATAGCTGGGAGTTTATCAGTTTAAAGTTACGTGTACACAATTTTTCATAGACCAAGGACATAATGGAGCCCTTACTCTGAGAACTTAACAGTGACCCCACTACCACTACCGCCTTATATGCCTTTAGTCATTTTGATAAGTATGAGTCTTTAGATGTAGGTGCTGAAACCAATAATGTTTAAAAGACTGTAACAGTTTGCTTTCATGAGAACATCCAAGTGCATGACTATTGCTAACTCACATATTTATATCTTTTCACATGTTAATCATTGGTTTTGATCAGGCCAATTTTTCTGATAATCTCTCCTAAAACAGTTAAGAACAAAATGTACTTACTTACTGGAAACATTAACTCGGGGTTTAGCAGCTGTAAGATTGAAGATCTTGTCTCCAGCTGATTGTTTCTCTGCTCATATCCAGAGGTTATTATCAGCAGTTTAAAGGAGAACTCTAATAACTCCTTGAATGCCAAGGCCGTGTTATTTTCAGAGTTTGAGTCCTGGAATCTTAGATATATGAGAGCCCTTGTAGTACATCAAGAATGATCTAGAATTTTTTGATTAAGGGCATTAAAACAAACACATTTTCTTTATTTTTAGAAAAATAATCCTGCTATAGTAATTATAGGCAACAATGGACAAATCCATTATGATCACCAAAAGTAAGTGTTTTTTTACATTATTCCTGATTTCGGCTTCTCTTTGGAAACCTTATGAAATATACAGAGATATATTAAAGTAGATCAGATCTGAACACTTTGCAACTGAAATAAGATTGTTCATTTTCTTGAATTGTATTTTATAACTTGGTGGAAAGGTTTTATTTCGTTCTGTTTTAAAGTTCTTTCTGTTGACCACCTCAGATTTCAAACACAAAATGTATTTTTACTTAACATAAAAGTATATAATACTTTTGAAAGTTTATAGACTGTTCTTGGCTTTCAATGATGCCACTAGTCATGCATTTTCATCTTTATTAAAAGGGATCTTTGGAAAATAAAATTGAACCTTGACCAGACTGATGAGTAAGCAATTTATGCCACCTCATCAAAGCTTAATATTGCTTTATTTAAAGACTCTCAGTGATGGGCTGGGCGTGGTGGCTCACGCCTGTAATCCTAGCTCTCTGGGAGGCCGAGGCAGGCGGATTGTTTGAGCTCAGGATTTCGAAACCAGCCTGAGCAAGAGCGAGACCCCGTCTCTACTAAAATTAGAAAGAAATTAATTGGACAACTAAAAATATATAGAAAAAATTAGCTGGGCATGGTGGCGCATGCCTGTAGTCCCAGCTACTCGGGAGGCTGAGGCAGGAGGATCGCTTGAGCCCAGGAGTTTGAGGTTGCTGTGAGCTAGGATGACGCCATGGCACTCTAGCCCGGGCAACACGGTGAGCCTGTGTCTCAAAAAAAAAAGACTCTCAGTGGTTTACAAAGCTTGTAAATGTTTAACAACAGTCAGCTCTATTTGTGAGTTCCACTTCCATAGATTCAACCAACCATGGATCAAAAGTATTTGGGAAAAAAACCAATAATAGTAGTAATGAAAAAAACCTGTACAGTATAACAACTACTTACTTAGGATTTATATTAGGTGTTATACATTTAAATCTAGAGATGATTTAAAGTATATGGGCGGATGTGCATAGGTTATATGCAAATACTACACCATTTTATATAAGGGACTTCAGCATCCGAGGATTTTGGTATCCACAGGGGTCCTGGAACCAATGCCTTACGGATACTGAGGGACGACTGTATAATATATATGAATTAGGTATGTACAGTTTTGATTTTCACGTGCTCATTGTGGAGGAGTTACTTTTTAACTAATCAGTGAACTGTACGAAAAATTACTTATCCATGTTCCTGTTTACTATTTCTTGCCATTTAGTTTATCACAACTCCCTGTGGAGTTTACTTAAAATACAGGTGCCTAGGCCCCCTCTTGGTTCTGCTTCAGTTGATTTGGGGTGAAATCTAGGAATCTACACTTGAAAGCTCAGTGAGTGATTCTGATTCTGCCTTAGGGTAGAGAACCACTGCCCTAGTCTCACATAAATCGTATAACTTTGCCCTGCCGTCATTGGGGGTTAACTTTCGTTTTCTCGTGTTACCCAGAGTTCTGATAGAAAAACTTTGTGTATTCTGAATAAATGACTTGAAATATCTCAAAACTTTGTCAGACCTGAAATTATTTTAATTTTCCTGAACTTTTAAATATCGAAAAGCTTTCTAAGTGTCTTGTTTTCCTTTCTCTCATACAATAGTGATGGTGCTAATCAGGCTTTAGCGAGTTGCCAGAGGGACTTTCGTAATAAACCCTATCCTGTCCGGGCAAAGATTAGCTATTACCAGAAAACATTGACAGTAAGTAACGTGTACTTAGAGCTAATCGAATAAACAGTATTCTAGTATGACATTCATTTTGAATTCTTGGTAGAAATTAAATGCTTTTAAATTTGGATATTGCTCATATACTCATCTGTTAGAGAACAGAAGTGGCTTCAAAGTCACTTTGTAAGTGATCATCTGTTGTAAACTTTGCCAGTAGGTTTCCATTTAGTCAGTGAATGTTTAAGCACCCTCCTATATAGCACGTGTTATATACATATCTAAGCCTTCGGGATACAAATAAGAGTAAGACAAAGATTACTCTCCCCAGAGGGCTTATAGTCTACTGGAGGAGACTGATTTCTAGCATTACTATGCTGTGTGGTAAATGCTACAACACCCACGTTAGGTCCTCAAATGTTTATTGTATTAGTATTTGCACCCTCAGCTTGTCGCAGTTGTTTCCATGTTAGAGGGAGAAACAATGTAAGGGGAAATTGGTAGCAACAGGTGCTGTTAGTGGAGGAAACATAGTAAAAACAAGAGGTTTCAAACACAATTGTGGCATTTAACAATGGGTTGGAACTATAAGGTGAATAAGGAAAATTATTGATGACCCCATAAAGATGTGTTACTGGCATTAATCAATGGACATTTTGTACCCAGGCCTTGCAATTAGAGTCCTGTCATTCTTCCTAACTCATAGGACAATGACTATGTTTTGACCTTTTTAAAAAATAAATTAGAAATAGTAAAGTCACCTGATGGATTTTTAATTTGTTAATTCAAGGAAAAAATACCAAACACCTGAAAGTTTTTAGTGTTAGAGTTAGAATGTGATTAACTTACCTTCTTTCCAAGACTCAAAGGGAAATATCTTCCTGATTGTTGATTCTAATTTGAAAGACTCTGTAGAGGAGGACCAGTTGTAAATGATATAAACTGAAATAGGAATATTGCTAATTAGAGGAAATAAACTAAATGTTAGGTGTTCTTATTAATTGTTTTAAAGTAATTTTTAGTTCACGTTTTCATCTTATACTATATAGAGATTAACTCTTCATATTGACGGTTATTTTATTCTCTTGCTGAAAATTTGGATGGATTACTATAACATTTCACCTGTGTGACTTAACTGTCCAAAACTTTCACTCTGAAAGCAGTGATAAAAATGCTCTTACTCTGGTGCCATGGACCTGCTCCTTTTGCATCCACTCTGTATCTTAGTGACTCTTATTTAGAGTGGGGTTAGTAATTGGGTTGTTAGAAGGGAAATATATTGAAGAGGCTAAACTACTACTTGACTGGGAATAATAATGAGAAGCGTATTCATGTGTCAGGTGGATTCCTGTGCTTTCTTAGAATTCCAAGATTCTATTAAGAAATGTAGGGTCATAACTTCACATATACATTCTGCAGAGTAGACACTTATGTGTCTTTTTAGTTTTTCCATTTTCTGCCTTTTTTGTCAGTATGACATCTGTCATTTTGGCTCTCTGCTAACCTATGAGTGTCCAGTTACCCCATTAATTTAATAAAGAGGCACTCACTACTCGTTAAGGCAATCTATTCTCAGCCAGCTGTAGATAAAATTGTACACTTAACCTCTTGGTTTTAGCTCTGTCAATGGGATTTCAGAACAAGTCTGATCCCTTTTCTGTTTGAACTATTCAAAAAGATTAATCATGGATCCCTATATTTTCTTGGGAGAAGGTGAGCCGCAGTCTATTTTTGTGGAAAGTGATCAAAATTTTCTTTTTTTAAGCCTTTGACACATAGAGGGGCAAAAAAATATTTTCTTAAGTAAAATATTTTATTGTGTAATGACAGTGAGGTTATTTAAAATCACTCTTTATAATAATGAAGCAAGAATATGAATAGTATTGGTCATAAAATTGAATAACTGAAATGCATATTATCAATGTCTTTTATAAAAGTTATGGCTATGGTATGTCTTTCTAGGTAATGATCAATAATGGCTTTACACCAGACAAAAATGATTATGAATTTTGCGCCAAAGTGGAAAACATGATTATCCCTGCACAAGGACATTTTGGAATATCTGCTGCAACTGGAGGTCTTGCAGGTATATCTTTTAATATTAAAAGTTCATGAATTGAGTTTTATTGGGAATGGTATATTTTAGGAATATGTAAACTTTTTACTTTTAGCCTTTTAAGACTAGTTGGAACCTTCCACTCATCTGCTATGCCCATCTTTTGTTCTGTTGAGACTGCTAATCTTATGTTGTTCTGCAGGTTTACAATTAGCTGGGGCTACATACAAGTATGTAATTAGAGCATCAGTTTGGGTGCTGTTTAGTGAAGGAGACATTTAAAGTTGAGCCTATAAAAGATTAATTGCCAAGTGTTTTAGGCTCCCAAGAGTTGTCACATAACATATCAACAAATTTGGCAACCTGAAGAAATGTTATTTGGGGACCAGACTTTAAACAAAAATATACTGATTGTTACCATTTTTTTCCACATGTGTTGATAAACGAAGTTGTCATTCAGCATTAATACTATTTTGTGTTTATATGGTACATTGTAGTTTTAAGTATTTTCAAATATATGGATTGTTCTTTACAATCTTGGGAGGGAGGGAGGAGAGATCGTGTTTTCCATATTTTCAGATGAGTTTGCCAAATCCTCGATGGAAGGAGTTTCTCAAGATCACATGGCCAATAATGTTAGCCCACAGGTTTTCCTCCAGTTACCTAATCTACACTGTATTATTATAATTTTATTTTCTTAACCTGTCTACAATTGTAGATCTTCATAAGAGTGGCAGAAAGCATAAAGATTGCTGTATACTTGAAAGTAATTGCTCTTGTGTTGTAGATGTGACTAACTGGGATTGGTATCTTAGTTCAGTGTTAGAGGGTTTGATGTGCTGAGTCCCTGCTTTCAGCTTAAACAGCTTGCAATTAATTTGATTTTTATATGATTTTAGATAAAATTATTAATATCTTCCATGTAAGAGAAACAAATATGAAAGTAAGGCAAAAAGTGGTATGGAGTAGGGGCAGGTAGGGGATTAAAAAAAAAAAAAAAAGTGGTATGTGCTGTAAGAAAGGTTGAGAGACAGATAGGCACAGGAAATACATGGAGAGCAGGATTTTGTCTCGTTTGTCTGGGACATTATCCATGAAGGAGATTTATGGGAAAATGTGGGAGGATCTTGGTACCAAGATTAGGAGTTTGGACTTGTTTTGACCCTTCATTTGTTTGTTCATCACTTATTAAATGTCTATTATATGTTAAACACTGCTAACTGTTCTGATTTAGGGTTTAAGAAAGTGAATTTTAGATTCTGTGTAATGTAAAGCTTTCTGATGAATTGTTTCTAAGCTCACAGAGCACAATTGCCTTTACCAAATTAGAGCTAATTTTTGCTATTTCTGTTATTGATTATTTTTTAAAGCAATAAATATAAAGTACACTTACAACTATAAAAATAATCTTTCATGGAACTTTTTCAGACTTTTTTTTTTTAATTTGTAGATGACCATGATGTCCTTTCTTTTCTGACTTTCCAGTTGACTGAACCTGGAAAAGAGCCGGTAAGTATACACATTTTTTTCAAAAAATTTATCAGTTTAATGGTTTTGCCCTGTGGCCAGAAATTTGAAAGGTTAACTTAGGTTTGGATCTTGTTTCTGCCAGTTACTGCTGTATGACCTTGAACAAGTTAAAAGAGTAAATTGGCTATGATATCAGAAAGGAATGATGTTTTTTTTGTTAACCTCTCAGCTAGTGGTAGAATAGTTAAAATGAGAAAAAGAACATATTTGGGGTATCTTACTGGTTTTTTTATCTTTTTATGATCTATTCATAAACTCCAAAAAAAGCCTACACCAGATAAAGAAATTTCAGAAAAAGAAAAAGAAAAGTATCAGGAGGAATTTGAGCACTTTCAACAAGAATTGGATAAAAAAAAAGAGGAATTCCAGAAGGGCCACCCTGACCTCCAAGGGCAACCTGGTGAGTTGTGGCGAAGCCAACTGCAGTGCAGCAGCAGGGGTCGTGGCTTACGGATGATTGTGTCTGTATGTTGCCCAGCTCTGCGGTCCCCAAGTCCCGGGCCGAGGCCCAGTACCAGTCCGTGGCCTGTTAGGAAACAGGCCGCATATCACCTCCCGAGTTCGACACCACCTCTCCGCAACCCACACCACTACCCCACCTCGGTTTGTGGAAAAATTGTCTTCCATGAAACCGGTCCCTGGTACCAAAAAGATTGAGAGAACTGCTGTGCTCATCTCTGCCTCTGAACTGTCAGATTACAAGTAATTGCTGGAAACAATTTATGAGCAAATCTTTAGTCTTTAAGGGTCTGGAGATTGGCATTTTTACCAGTAAGAGTGTGGCTTAGTGATGCATGAAGTAAAGAGTACCATGGTTATGTGGATGAACAGGGAAACCACTAGAGTGGAAGGTGTGTGAGGACAGAGGTGTAATTTGCTGTGTTCACTGCTATGCCCCCTAAACCTAAACGAAACAAAACCCAAACCAGTGCTGACCTAGTATTGAAGCTCAGTAATTATTTGGTGAAAGAAATCATTGAAGGTTTATGTTTCTGCTTTTAGTGGCACACAGTTACCTTACAGCATAGGGATAATACTTGAAAAGCATCAAAACTATTGTGAGAGTAATGTGAAGTGCTATCTACTCCTCCTCCCCTTACTACTCAATAGAATCTTGGACTGTAAAGGTTGCAAATTGTAAAATACTCATCTAAGCCAATGTAATTAAGAACTTAAGTGTGCTAATGTCAAAAGTAAAACATATTAAGGCCAAGTAGAAGGACTTTATATTATCTACCAGCTTTTTTACCTGGGTCATTCCCCACCAGCGTAAATGATCAAAGTTGTATTTAATAAAGCCTGGGTCTAGCATTTGAACACTGGGTGTAGTATGCAGTTCTCTTAATGATCAATAGTATTATTCAGACTTAATGAAGTTAAAAATGAAATATAAATGTAATTCTTCTTTTGAATTTGTTTTAAACATCATCACATGTGATTTGTGATTATGTCCTGAAGCTGATTGTATTAAGTGTTTTAAAGAGTATAGTTAGGTAAATTTTGGCAAATGTGTATACCCATTTAACCATCACTGATCTGTGTAACCAGATCAGTATACGGAACACTTCTGCCACCCCAGAAAGTTCCTTCATGCCTCCCTCAAGTCAATCCCCCTCTCCACAGAGCCCATCACTGTTTTGATTTCTATCACTGTAGATTGGTTCTGCGTATTCATATACATAGAATCACATAGTATATATGAAAGAGAAAAATTATTTTTAAATGAAAAAAATCAGACCTAATTTATAACAAGTGGTTCACCAGAAATGGCAAAAACAAATAGTAATTGAATCTTGATTGAATTAATTATGTGCATGTTTACTATTTGGGAGATTATACCACTATGATGATAATGTTCTAATTTTGGTATATATCGGCACTTTGGTCACTTATGGTATTTCGAAAACTACATATGTGTAGGTGATCCTAATAATTTTAATTTGTGATTTCCTCTTCAGCGGATGAAATATTTGAGAGTATAGGAGATCGTGAGCTAAGACAAGTCTTTGAAGGACAGAATCGTATTCATCTTGAAATCAAGCAGCTGAACCGGCAGTTAGATATGATTCTTGATGAACAGAGAAGATATGTCTCTTCCTTGACGGAGGAGATCTCTAAAAGAGGAGGAGCAGGAACCCCCGGGCAGCGTGGGCAGGTGAGCTTTCCAAATACGCAGGTATGCCTTAGCTAGCCTTAGATGGAGGGGAACAGAAAAGAAAGGCTGCTGTGCTGTGTGCTCATGGGATGCGGGTTACTGAGCTTGCTGGTCGTCATGTTTTCCTCCAGATCACTCAGCAAGAACTGGACACTGTTGTGAAAACTCAGCATGAGATTCTGAGACAAGTAAATGAAATGAAGTAAGTATAGAAAAGGTAGTGTCTTGAGTGTTATGTGATATCTTTATCCTAAATTTGTGACTTCTCTAGGTGTGCACGCACTGTATTGTAAGATTCCTGCATGAGGTTAAGAATTACATTCTGGATTCTTTTTACAAATAGGGGAATACAAATACAGCAACCTTTAATACTTAGAAACTACAAACACGTCTAAATTTTTAAACCGTTCAAAGCTGGAAAAGAAAAAATGCTTTTATCATCTTTGAAAAGAATAGGAGGTTTGTATAGTTATTTGACAGAATCAAGTGTGTTCTTAGATTAATGAAATACAAAAAGGATATGAAATAATATATAACAACTGCATGAAAAATACAAGGGGAATAAGCATGTGTAGCATTAGGACTATAATACAAGCAGACTTGATGCAGGGAATTCTTTTGATGGAATGAAACCATTTTGAAGGAAATATGTCTAACTGCCTCTTTTTCATTCCCATCTTGTACTTCAAGAGAGCTGGACAAGGAGCAGAGGGGAGATACTGTGTCCTTGGAACGCTGGATGATAAATTTCTAATGAGAATGATTCACTTATACAGATAATTAACAGCTTTCAATGCCCAGAGCAGAGAAAACAAGCCAAAGTATCCCATTTCTATGATAAGCATAACTTAAGAGCACTGTCCCAATTGATATAACCCTTGACAAGGTCAAAGGGAGCTCTTCAGAACTAGAAAATTCAACAGGGTTAGATTAAACGGAAGATGGTAATACCTGATGTCTGGAGATTAAAGGCACTTAACTTGTAACTGCAAATTTGTATTTATTCAATTTTACTCTTCGGCATTTTAAAAAATCTTCAAATTGTGAACTCATGATTGAAATATTTATGATGCTAAATAAATAGAATCCTTTGAGAGATAGGCTGGATCATGTACTATAACATTTTAAAAATTTGTTTTATTTTGATCCAATTTTAGACTTCAGAAGCTGGAAAAATAGTACAGAAAGTTTCTGTATATTCCTCACCCATCTTCCTTTAATGTTAACGTCTTACATAACCATAGTAAAATTAATATTGATATAATTTGATCAACTTAAACTAATGGACCTATTCTAATTTCACCAGTTTTTCCACCAAGGCCTTTTTTCTGTTGCAGCATCCTATCTGCGATCACACATTGCATTTAGTTATTATTTTTCTTTAGATTTCTGCCATCTGAAAGAATTCATCTTTCCTTGTCTTTCCTGACCTTGACACTTAGCATGAGCACTAATCACTTGTTTGGTCAGATGCCTTCTGATTTGGGTTTGTCTGGCATTTACTCATGATTGGATGGAAGTTCTGCCTTTTGACGAGAATACAACAGTGCATCATGTTCATGGTGTCAGTATGTCTTATTACTAGTGATACACAGAAGTGGAGGGAATGGTACTGTGAACTTATGCATACCCAGGAGTCAGCTGCTGAATGTAAACATTTTGCTAGTACAATCTTACTTTGTCTCCCTCACCAAAAAATCCCAAGACTTGAAGATAATTCATGATATAAATGTTAATACATAAACTATTTGCCATTTATAGAGCTTTTTAAGTACTCCTAGGTAGAATAACTTGGTATTTTCAGTTAAGTTGAAATTCATATTTATTATTTTATTTATTACTGTTAATCTGTCATCCCTTAGTATTTCGAGTTTTCCCTATGTTGAGGACACTCTGCCACCCCAGCTGCCCAGTTTGATTAAAGAAAAAAAAGGGTGGCTAAACAACGATTTACTACAATGCTTAAAAACCTAAGTGGTTGACGTATTGGTGTGAGAGCCATGGAGTAGCAATAATGTTTTTCTGTTATGTTAGTTGGTGAATGTGATGAAGTATCCGTATATATGTTTTAAATCCTGCATTAGAATGTTCAGAGTAGGCGGATGGCACAGGGGGCAGCAGGCTTTCTGTTTCTCATATAAATGAACAAACCAGTTCTGCTTCCCAGAGAACCCTGGGGGGTTCAGAGAAAGAGAAAAGTCTGCCCTTACCTGTGTGTTCTCCATTCTTAGGGCACTTTCCTCCACAGTGCGGACAGCCATACCCTTCTGGAGAGGGCTTCATTTTTGGACATGATTTTCAACCCGGTCTTTTAGTTATCAATCAAAAACACATTTTCTTTGTCATCCTCATTTACATTTATTTAATGCTTATGGTCATTTGTGACCATTTGAGTGTATTTCAGCATATGGAATCAGGAAATAATAGATTTCAGCTTCATGCTGTGAAGAGAGATTGTGTTTTTACAAGACATAATGTTGTTTACTGGGTGTTAATAATCACTAATTAATAAACATATCTAGACTTCTAAAATGTTGCAGTTTGAGGAATAAAAATGTCAAGTGTTTAAAGTACGAAGTGCAATAGTATTTTCTATCGTCGTTTCATAAAATAATTAAGTTACATGAAGCAAAATGTCATTGTGCAACACAGGTCATAGCCCAAATGCTTAATACATGGCCTTTGTTTCTGTTTTTCTGCTCTCAAAAATGCTATTTCTAAACATATTGTTCTGATATGTACCTGGACATGTAGTCTATATGTCAGTAATCTTACAGGAACCTTCAAGATGAGGGATTTTATTCTGTCTTAATCTCATACTAATTGTGGTCAGTCTCTTCTCTTT
>NW_012149396.1:8164502-8198753 GCF_000956105.1 Propithecus coquereli | reverse complement strand
AGTGAGAGGGTAAATAATAGAAAGTGGGAGCAAACCCTAGATACGAGTGTTACCCACAAGTCTCCAGTGTTGGAGGTTTCTCCATATTTAACGTAAACACACTTGCCTTCCTGCCTCCCAAAATGGGTCTAGGTAAGAGCTCCCATCATGTTTATTTTGTAACCAAAATCTTTTGTAGAGGTCAGAATTTCCTAATCTAAGACCCAGGTTTGCATTCTTTTAATCTTAATAGAGTTCCCTTGGAAATCAAAGAATATTTTGTCTGAGAGCTTTAGGATCTGGATAATAGGCTTCAAAATGGTAATTGAAATGTTTTTTTCCCTCTGATTATCAATGGTATATTTCACTTTTAAAGGAAATTTTAGAGAAAATTAAGAGCTGCTTTTTGCCTAAAAAAACATTTAGGTGAAAAACATTCCTCTGATAATGATGTTTATGGGTATTTTGCCCGGTAATGTACTCATTTCATGATTGGGTATATTCTTGAATGTCTTCATTCCAATGGTGTCAGGCCAATATTATGAAAATTCCCATTTTGTACAGCATGTAACTTCAGCTCAAATTGCATCATCTGAGGATATTTTAAGCTGATGAAACCTGCCACCCACTGCATTCTGGTTTACATTACTCCTTGCAAACTGGGGTTTGTATTTGCATAGTCTTTAAATCAAGGAGGTCGTAGTAGAAGCCGTTTTAAGGTTTTTGAAGCCAAAACTTCTGATTTCTTTCTTTTAATGCCGTAACTGAGAATACTGTGAAGAACTTGTTAGTAAACTTAACTTGAAATGTCAGACTGGAAGGGGTTTTTATATATAGTCTTTGTGCATAGTTCTAGGTATTATAGAAACAGTCTATAAATGACATTTTAAAATACAGATTTAATTTTGTTTTCATGACTGATGTAGACTGACTTTTGCTGTCTTCAAAATACTCCTTTACCTCTTGTAGCTGAAGTGGTTGTCTTTCGTTTGTCATAGAATCCAAAACAATACTGTTTTATAAAATAATACTATTAAATTCTTCGAAGCCTTCTTAAGTTTGCTCTCAAATGTCATTTACAGATTGGGCTAGTGACCTAAAAATCTGTACAAAGACTTTATGAAGAACTCTGCTTTATAGCAATACTGAACTAGTACTGTGTGTGCAAACAGTCTTGCATTGCTTTTTATGTTGGCATTGATCCTAGAACACTGAAAGAGAATATGCTAATTTGACTTATTGTGTCCACTTCAGTCACTTCAACATAGAAAATGCTTCTGTACTGTTTTTCCTTTGTAGTGTTAACATTTGGAAATTCATGTTTCAGAGACATCGTCATCACAGAATTTACTTATTCCATGAAAAAATAATTAATACCTTCAGAAGAATGTTTAAGTTGTAGACCATGAAACTTGGGAAATCCTCTTGAGATAAAAGGCTGCCAAATCCAGTGTTACAAAGTCCATGGTCACACGTGCCTGAACATTAAAGGAACACAAGATCTATGCAGGATACGTTTTTCAGGCTAAAATTCAAGGGGAATCATCCTGACCATTCCTAATACAAGTGGAGACGGCTATTATAAAAGAGCATGAGCATGAATCTTTTTTTTACTTAGTAATTTAATTTGCTTGAAAATTGTTCAGTAAAGCAGTTCACACAGAATGTTTATTGTATTATTTGAAGTTTGGTTTGTTTTCCTCAAAGTCATTGACTTTTAGTAGCTCATTTCTGAACAAAAATGTTTGCTCTGTGGAAAAAATCAGTCACTGCCAGGATTCTTTCATTTCTCTACAATTTTATATAATTGGATTTGTTCACTTCTTTCACACCAGCAAGTATTTTACAGGTGCCTTGGATTCAAACAAAATTGATTTTAAAATTTCAATATAAGTCATTGTGTTTATGATGCCACTTTCAAAAAGCAAATGCAATTACATAATGGCTGATACCCTTATTTAATGTGCCTATTTGCGTTCTGATTGTTTGAATGTTTTGTTCAGCTTGAAACGTTACCATGAAATCACTAACAATAAACAAGGTTTTGTTGTGTATTAAAGGGATATCAGTGTTTCTCAAAGTATGGTCCATGCACCATCTGGATCATGGAATGCTTTTTAAGAATACAGATTCCAGGGCCTCATTTCAGACCACCTGAATCAAAACTTAACGGTGGGGCTTTGGGATATCATTGTTCGATAGACACCTCAGGTGATTCTGCACACGCTAATGTTTGAGAACCACTAAAATGAGGAGTGGGGAAAAAAATAGGTGTTTGTTTTGTTGGTTTAAAGCTGAGCTGAGAACATAATATTTTTATTGTCAATGACATTAGCAAATGTGCACTGATTCTTTTATACCTACAGTTTACTTAATGTTCCTTTTACCAAAAAACTCTTGGTTTGCTAGCAACTACAGACTAAATCCAGATTTCTGCCTGTAGCTCTTGGTACCTTGGTGATGGCTTTTAAACTTACAAAGTCTTCTTCAGGTCGTGGTCAAGCCATGAAAACTCTCATCTCGAAGCCTGCCGTCTTTTTGCTTTCCTGATTATGATTGTGGTGACATTTTATCGCAGACAGTTGTACTTTTTGATAACTTGGGGAAAACAAATGACATGAACTAGGGATTACCTATCCTGCTGCACTGCAGAGATAGAATTTTTGTAAAGAACATAAATAACAGTTGTGAATATTAAGATACGGGCTGGGCGTGGGGCTCATGCCTGTAATCCCAGCACTTTGGGAGGCCGAAAAGGGAGGATTGATTGAGGCTGAGTTCAAGACCAGCCTAGGCGAGAACCCATCTTTACAAAAAATAAGAAAAATTAGCCAGGTGTGGTGGTGTGCGCCTGTAGTCCCAACTACTCAGGAGGCTGAGGCAAGAGGATCACTTGAGCCTAGAGTTGGAGGTCACAGTTGAGCTATGGTGATCTCATTGTACTCCAGCCTGGACAATAGAGCGAGACCCTGTCTCAAAAATAAATAAATAAAAAAGATGTGACTATCTTTCTCTGTCCATGTGGTTATCAGAAGGAGATAGTGAAAAAAATTATTGAGGATTTTTTTATTTATGAGATCTAGTGTAAATCCACACTTGGAACTTTTTAGATCTATATGTTGCCTGTTTAATATATTTCTTTTATGATATTACTCAAAGTTTAAAAGGGTTTTCTATCCACTGTCAATTTCAATTTGATAACATTTTGTCAAGTTTTTTTTCTGATTGTTATTTGATGCTAGCTGGAATTCAAGAAATGACATTGACCTTATTGAAATAAAGAAATATTTTAGTAAATTTGCTTTTTCCTTCATTGATCTTAGATAATAATTAGCTATTTTCCAAGTAGGCTCCGATCTGTGATAGTATTTCATTTATCAGATTTCATGCTCTCTGCCCTAGGTGGCCTGCCTCCTGCAGTCTGTCCGTGGAAGCATAACAAGAGAACGTAGAAATGATAATGGATACGTGTTTACCCTTGCTGGTAATGAAAAATACAAATTAATTAAAATAATGTATTTAATGTTTTCACCTTTAATAACCAAATGCTGGCAAAAGTGTAGTTAAGCTGGAACTCTTAGTCATTACTAATTACTGGCAGTTTAAAAAATCTTTTAATCATTTTGGCAAGTACCATTTAACCAAGTAATTCCAATTCTAAAAGTTAATGTGGTATAAAAAGAAAAAACTAGAGCTTTGGAGTCAGACAAATCTGGGTTTGAGTCTTGGTTCTGCCACTTAGTAGAGGTGACCTTCAGTTTTCTCATAATACTTATCTCACGTGATTGGTAGCATCATAAAAGAGAGTCCTTTAAAGAGGTTTTGAAAAACAGTAGATTAGATTGGTAGACACAGAAATACTGGACAAAATAAAAGAGTTAAATACATAGCCAGTTTGAAAGGAAACAATGTGAAACCTGAACAGGGAGTCTGCTGGTGGCAGGGAATGGCGGAAACTAGACTATATATAGGCCCTGCCTAGACACTATTGTTGGCAGTCACCATGTTCATTTGGGGCATTAAGGACATGGCTTTGGGCCTGGAAAACCCAGAGTGCTTGAACTGAGACACTTGGAAAAAGCAAGGACCCTGGAAGAGCTGCTTCAGTGGAAGTGGGCTAAAAGGACCTCGTACTCACCCCCCACCAAATCAAGAGATGGTGTGGGAAGCTTCTCCCTGGGGCTCTGGGCAGGGGAACACGTTTCGTGTAAGAAATTGAAGCCCCAGGCTTATGCTTTACCTGCATGGTGTGGAATTCTCCAAGCCAAAAACAATATGCAAATTGGTGCTGGTCTAGTAAAACCCAGAAGAAAGGCAAAACAAAAATTGTCGTTAGCAGTAATTCCACAACAAAAGTACATTAGACAGCCACAGAACGGCCAAGTCCTAACTGAAATGAGATCTGAAAGTTACAAACCAAACCAGAAAAATACGAAAGTGACAATAGGCACAATAAAACAGGAACCTTGGCACCTCCAAGAATCTGAGATAATGGAACAGTCTGAAAAAGATAAGAAATATGTACACTTAAAATGACTGAAGAGTTTATAAAAGACCAGAAATAATGAGGAAGGAATGGAACACTGAAACATTGAACAGTTGGGGTTCCAAAGAACCACCCCAGACAACAAGTATGCAAGGAAGGATTAAATTTGGGTACCAGATTGGACACGGCTGAAAAAATTATTGAATTAGAAGATAGATGTAAGAATGTTACCAAAAACGCAGCACAGACATTAAAATGGTGGAAAATGCAATAAATTGGCAATCAGAAGGTACAGTGTGTTAATACAAGTAGCAGGAATTCTAGAAGGAATAAGGAACATCATGATGAGGAACTGTTTGAAGGTCTAACTTGAGAATTTTTCAGAATTGATGCACAGATACTCATATTTGAGGAATTCTGAGTCTAAGGGGTGGGGTCGGGGGGGTGGGAATCGGAGGAGTCATCTGAACCGCATGCTGACAGTGTGTGTAGGCATCGATTAGCATGTAAATAAGGGGGACTGGCAGAGAACGTATTCCAGACAGGTAAAATAACATCAACAAAAGCACGGAGTTGAGAAACAGTGTGGTCTAGGTGAGAACCTGTAAGCAGCTCTGTCGTGCTGGAGAATAAAGGGAAGAATGGTGGTTGGACCTGATAGGGGCAGGTCCCAAGGCTCTGTAGGCTGTTCTAAGGAGCTTGGACTTCATCCCAAGGGCCGTGGGAGGCCAGTGAAGTTTTAATCAGAGGGGAAACATTTGCATTCTGAACTCCGCAATCTCTGATGGTTTCGTGAAGATTGGATTGGAGGAAGATTGGATTTGAGGCAGAGCAGGTGCAGTGCTCCCAGTGGAGAACTGTGGCCTGAACGAAGACCAAGACAGTGAAAACAGAAAAGTAGAAAATTTATGAAAATACTAGATGTTTTCTTATCTACTGATAGTAGCATTGTCTTAGTCCATTTGGGCTGCTATAACAAAATACCATACATGAGGTGGCTTGTAAACAACAGAAATTTATTTCTTACAAGTTCTGGAAGGCTGAGAGGTCCAAGATGAGGGAAGGGCAGATTTGGTGTCTGGTGAGGGCCTGCTTCCTAGATAGCTGTCTTCTCACTGTAACCTCACATGGCAGAGGGGCAAGGGACCAGCCTTGGGCCTCTTACAAGGGTAGGACTCTGCCCTCATGACCTAATCACCTCCAAAGGGCCCCACCTCCTAATACCATCACCTTCAGGGTTAGGATTTCAATGTATGAATTTTGGGGAGAACACAAGCACTCTGACTATAGCAAGCATCTAATGATGATGTGGGACTGAATGAGAAAGAATAATGTAGGATATTATTCTGTTTCTGGCTCAGGGAATTGGATAGAAGGTGGTATCGTGTTCTAAAATAGAGAACACAAGAAAAAGAATGGGAGTTGGAGGTGAGGGATGGGGAGGTTGAGTGCCATTTGGGACATAGATTTTGACTTAACTATCCAAGTAGAAATGACCAGGAGGCAGTAGAGTCTTGGAGTGAGGACAGATAGTACCTCAATTTTTAATCTTTAAAATGTAATAATATGAGATAAATGTACAGAGCACATGAACAGAGCCTAGAAACAAGATGCCTGTGCCCAGTAAATGTTACTGTTATTCTACGGGTCTGAAAATCAGAAGAAACAACTGAACCACAACACTACAACACAGAATTTTTGGCTCTTCCCCACCTGCTCTTGAGTTATAAGAAAGGGTAACAGCCCTAAGCAGTGTTGGGAGTTCCATTGAGTTCCTAAGATCCTCCCAAATAAGTCCAGACAGCTGACTGGTCAGCTACCACATGGCATTTGCTCACTCTTTTCTCTCGCTCTGAGCCCCTTTTATTTCCCCTGGGCATGGCTACTCTGACGCCAACATGGCCTTCTCTGTTGGCCGTTACTGCTCATTCTTCTGGATCCTGCCATTTGGGCCACATCAGCCCAGCAGTGGCACCACTTCTGCCATGTTCTAGCACACACACAGGCCCCACCACTACTCTTGGGCAATGGTTGCACAGACATCGCGGCCACTCTGCCATCTGGACCGGGTGCCCTCACAACTGCTGTTGCCCACAGAAGCAATGGAGCTTTCCAGGAGCCAGTCTGTGAGTTGGTGTATTAGGCTTCTTCAGAGAAACAGAACCAATTATATACATTCAACATAATGTGTTAAATATTGGCTCACATGCTTATGGAGGCTGAGAAGTCCCACGATCTGCCATCTGCGAGCTGGAGACCCAGAAAAGCCAGTTGTGTAGTTTGGAGGCTGAGAGCCAGAGAGCTGATGGTGTAGATTCTCTATGAGTCTGAAGTCCTGAGAAGCAGGAGTGCCGAGGGCAGGGAACGATCAGTGTCTCAGCTCAAGCAGAGAGCAAATTCAGCCTTCCTCTGGCTCCTGGTTCTGTTCAGGCTCTCTGGACTGGATGACGCTGCCTATAATGGGGAGGCACCAATTCAAATGCTAATCTCTTCCAGCAGCAGCCTCACAGACACACCAAAAATAATGTTTTGGGGGTTTTTTTGTTGTTTTTGAGATGAGGTCTTGCTATTTTGCCCAGGCTGGTCTCAAACTCTTGGACTTAAAAGATTCTCCCAAGTAGCTGGGATTACAGGCACATGCTGCCGTGCCCAGCTCAGAAATAATGTTTAACCAGATATCTGGGCATCCTGTGGCCCAGTCGATTTTACATTGGCATGTAAAAATAGCCATCACAGGTGTTTTGTGGCCAAATGTTACTTTCTGTTAAGAAAACCCTAAAGCAATGATCCCTGGGCCCCCGTGTCAGAATTCTCAGAATGGTTAATTTTTAATTAAAGGTCCATCTCTACAGGAAACAGTCATAATGAGTTCATGCACCTTGACCAGAGTGAAGCCAAGTGAAAGACACTGCATTCAGAATTTCTCATGCCCCCGAGAACTAAGGCTCTGTAACTGAGACAAGTTTATTGTGTCTGCTTTGCTTGAGTTCTCTCCTAAGAGCCTCCTTAGTACTTCATGCAAATGGACTAATTGCAAGCCACCCTACAATTGCTACAATTTGCCAGATCTACCTGAACTCCAAGCATGCACTTAGCTCAGCTTAAACTGGTCAGCCCACCATGTAAATAAGTTAGGAAATTAATCTTTGATTCCCAGCCAATCTTCCCCTTCCACGTAGAACCAACATGGATATTTACAACCAGGTCGTGGAGGCTAGCACGGCCTGTTGGAGGAGAACAACCCCTGAATTGGTACCAACTCAGTACTCTCCACCAGTGTGGAAGTTCTGTGATAGGGAAGATACGGAATAGAATATAGTTATTACCTCACCAAGAACTGACATCTGTGACCTGAAACAGACCAGTCACAAAAGTGTTGGCAAAAGAAATACTTCAGGGATTTTGAAATAACGTGAGGTGTAACATTGCTGACTATTGCTGGAAGGTGGGAGGGTCAACCTGGGATGCATTTCCTAAAATGGTCACTTTGGGAGAAAAAGGGTTGCGATGTCTTGGGCATCCAGAGAGTCACAAATGGTCTCATAACCTAACAGATGCCAAATGCCCACGGTGGTACTGAGGAAGGACCTTAAGTCCTGTCATTCAGTGAAAATCTTACCGTCGTGATTGGGAAATCTCTTTGCACAGCTGGTAGATAACCTTAGGTTTGTGTCTATAAAAGTGTTAACCAAGCCTATAGAAATAAAAAGAACCATGCTATTTGGCCTGGCATTTCAGTACAGTTCATTAAATATGTATTGTCTATGATGTACTAGACACTCTATTAGGTAAAACACAAACACTAAGATATCTCTAGTAGGTAGTTATTACGATCAGGACTATGTATTCAATTTGCTTTGTGATTTTCATAATGGTCCTTCTATTTCCCAAGACTTTTTCCTCATTTTACATTACTTCTTTTCCAGTGAGAATAGAGGTTGAAAGTCCATCCCAGTGAATCTCATCTTTAAGTCATCTTTACACTTAGCACTTGGCGATATTTTTTTTCCTGTCAGTTTTGCTGACCTTCATGAGTGCTGAGGGTTAGCTGTGTGGCTTACCCCTGAAATGCTTTTGTGCCATCCGCTAAGAGGATAATACCGACTGAGACAGGACAACCTAATAGCCATGATTTCCTTCAGGAAGTTCAAAAAAGAAATGATACCTAACTAACCAACCTTAATTACAGGAGCAAAGCTAAGCATTTAATGTGAAAAGAAAAATACCAGGTGAAGGACCTAAATGGGTTTATGCTGTTTGAATGTGATGTCTTTCTGAAATTTAATTCCACTAATGGGATTATTGCTCCTCTAGTAAATTCTTTGGGTCAGATGCCATCACAATTTTCAAGTAGGTCACAACCAATCAGTGTTTACAAGGACAATCCATTAAATCAGGATGAGACATGATTTCTAAAAACCGTAGTAAGTAGTCTTGCTCCTGAGAAGTAGCAAAGAAGGCAGCAACCACTATGGCTTCGATTCGTGAAGCACTAAGCTGATACTTCTGCCCGAAGATAACCTTCCAAGTGCCCCCACTCTCCCAGGTAGTATCTTGATTTCCTCCATTAAAGGAGAATCGCTTAAAAACAAGCCATTAGATTTAGTGGCAATTATTCATTAATTTTTTTTTTCAAAATTCTTATCCACCACGCATTATGTGCCAAGCAAGATTCTCACGATGAGGATACAAAGGTGAACAAAACTGCCCCGGCCTCTCTCGTGGAGCTTATATTCCGATGGAGTAGATGGAAAGGAAACAACTAAATCAATGAAAATATAATTTCAGGTACAGATAAGTGCTATGAAGAAAAATAGAGTAGGATGGAGGGATAAAAAGTATGGGATGGTGGAAACAAGATATTTTAGGACGGTCAGGGAATTCCCCTGTAAGAAGGTGAATTTGAACAGAGGCCTGAAGTCAGGGAGGGTGAGCCATGGGAAACGTAGAAGGAAAACAGTCCAGGCCAGGAGTTTCCACCAGGACAAAGGCGGGAACCAGTTTGGTCTAAGGGACAATAAGGACATTAGTGTGATTAGAGTAGAATGCGCAAAGGCAACTTGGTAGGTGAGAGTGGAAGGTAGGCAAGGGCCAAACCATGCAAGGCCTTGCAGGCCACAGTAAGGAGTGGGGGTTCTACACTAGTATGATAGGGAATCATTGGGAGGAATCCTGGGGTATTTGTTTCGAAAAGCGAAAGTGGAACTAAGTATTAATGGACGTTCTAGTCAGAGAGCTCTAAGTTTACATTTCACCCTGAATTACCTTTGTTAGTCTTTCGTATTGAGACCACTTTAGCAGCATTTTAGAATAGATTAGTGAAAGGGAAGACCTTAAAATATACGAGGCAGACCTTAAAATATGTAAAGTAAGCATTTTAGGCAAAAATCCAGATTTTATAATTCTATACAGTGTGAGGATAATCACCTGTGTCCTGAGAGGGGCCCCACCTTCTGATAAAATAACAAACATCAGTTACAACTGGGTTACGTCTCTTTCCTCCCGCCCCACCCCCTCCCGGAGTGCTTTAATTAGAAAGATACTAGCATAGATTAAAGTCTTAGCCATACTCAATTCTTCCCTTGACCTGAGGAAAACCACAGCTGTAGAGAATCCTCAGTGTTAGAAAACATTGTCAGTTTCATCCACGTGTACCAGTGAGCGCAAATACAGCACCCAGGAGGGGGACCTGTGCCTAAGAGGAAAAAGTGATCTGTTACATATTGATGATTTGACCCGCATAGGGTCTTATCTTCTGGATCAGAGCCTCGGAAGTATCAAGCACATCATTTCCATGCAGGAGAAGGCTAAGATAATCTTCCAGACATAAACGAAGGACCCACCGGCTGGCCCTTGGGACTTGCCTTTTGGTTGTGTATTTACGTGTGAGACACAGTAACCACTGAAGCAATAGGAAATTCAAGCAAACCAAAAAGCAAATCCTTGCATAGTACTTAGACTCCAATGAGATAAAATGATGGATCAAAAGGATTATTTTTGCTTAATGAAGCATTCTGGGTTTTGAGTGTCATTGGACTCAATTTTTCAACAGGATGTTGTACTCCAGGGCTGGAATTTGGAAATTCCACAACAGCTATATAATCAGTCAGCTCTGATTAATTTAATTGAAACAGGACTCTTGAAGCCCTGCTGTGCTTATAATTACAAATTTAGAAATGGGTAGGGAGAAAGGGATAGATAATGTGAGGGGTGTTTTTCCCCCCTGTGAAATTAGCTGAGTGTATTAATTCAGAAGGTAGTCAGTTGCCTCTGATTGCATGCTTTGGTAATCTGAACCATCTGCCTGTATATACTAAGGAGTTCACCACTTTAATCCAGCTTACGGCCGACAAACCCCTCTTCGCTACGATTATGCCCTTGAGTAGATGAGGCTGTGCAAAAGTCCTTTGCTCTTAAATGTATTGCTGCTGTTGAGAATATTTGGAGGTTTTTCTCTTGGCTTTGTTTTGTTTTTGTTTTGTTTTGCTTTTTTAAGTTTTGTCTGAGTTTTGGTTTTATTTTCCTGGGGCAGAGACGATGGCTTTCTTTATGAAAAGTATGATAAGTAACCAGATAAAGAATTTAGGACTTGGCGGTGGGTCTGAAGAAAAGAAAGAAGAAGGAGGTACATCTGATCCCGCCGCAGCTCAAGGGATGACTAGAGAGGAATATGAGGAATATCAAAAGCAAATGATTGAGGAGAAGTGAGTACCTGCTACTTCATTTCCCTTTTAAAAGCAAAAGAAATTCGCTCTGGCCATGCCTTCTTCAGTTCCCCAATTTATTTCTCTTTGCTTTTCAAGACACCTGTCCTTTTCCTGTTTGCCTCTATCCCGAGGAAAGGCAGTTTTACTCCAGTGAACGCTCCCCTAGCATCAGCGGCCACTCTGTTCTATGTGCTACATGTATGCATGGAAACGAAAAGTGCTTAATGATTCCATACGTCCTTCGTAAAGCGGTTTAACACTTTCTGGTCTAGGCACGTTTTAATTGACCTCAATTAATTGTTCAAACGAAAACTGGTGAGTCTAACTAGCTTTACAGCCTTTCTGAAATTTACCCTTCTAGCAAGTAGATAGTCCTCACATTGTAGGAATTCAGACTTTATACCTAGAAGACGGCCCTAAAGAACATACGGTGTAACCGCCTTGATGTTATGTGTGCAAAAAGCCCAGAAAGCACAACATGACAACTATGTCATGAGATTTAGCTTATCAAAGAGTATGAATAGATTTGTGGACTGTTTATTATGAAAATTCTAACAGAAAAGTGGAATAGTATGACAAATACCCATATATACATATGACATAAAGTCAACAGTTAACATTTTACCATATTTGCTGATATATTAAATACATGATAGGTAATAATTTTCAAAGTAAATTACAGTTATCATGATACTTTACCCCTAAATACTTTAGCCATCTACCTCCAAAAAATAAGGGCTTTCTTCTGGCTACATAAAAAAGAATTGAAACATCCACTAGAGGTTAAATGTTTATCATACGTCTCAAAAGAAAAGCATTTCTTTTTTGCCACCACGGCTATTTTGCTAATGATCAATTACATAATAGTTGCCTCAGTCCTATTGCTAAGATGATTATAGGTGAAAAGGTTAACGACCTGAAGGAAACTAAGAAAGTACAAAGCCTACGTTTAGTGGAAACCTTGTCTATTGTATTTTTTTGAAAGAAATTGCGGCTTATAAACTACCTAGAATGTATTATGCTTGGCTCTGCAGTAGATTAAAGTAAGTTTAAAAAAAAAAAACTAAATGCCACTACAAAAATGACGTTGGTGCTAAGATGTGGGCAAAAGAAGCAGCATTCCTTGAATATTGGCTGGCTTTGCCTATGGCATGTAAAAGAAAAAAAGCTGTAAAAGAAAAATAAGTATCAGATAATGAATAACTAGAACAATAACACCAAACGTTCTCAGCTCAAGCAGATTAGTGAAAATGGTCAGAAATGTAGACTATATACCTAATCATGCAAAATATCACTTAATACGTCCAAGCAATACATCTGACCACAGATATGGCATCTGTTTGATTAATATTCTAATTTTTAAAAATTCTGTATCTAGACAGATCAAAGCTCAAAATGGTTAAATGGTGTGGTCAATCAGTAGATTACATTGTCAGCTACTTAACTTTTCACATGTGTGTGTACGAATATTGTAAATTTATGTCATACCCAATTTAAGAACTAATAGCAGGACAATGGGGCAGCCTGCTTCCCTACGGCAAAGAGGGATGACTTCCAGTCCATTGCTTGAGTTTTTAAGAGCTTCATCACCTAGAATGCAACATGAGGAGGCATCAAAAACGGTTCATCACAAGTTAAATGCAGAGAGTTACAGACAGTATAGTATATATAGTAATTAAAATGAATATTAGCAAATAAAAGCCTCCTAAACCTGTCCTCATCATTTTAGAGAAGTGGGGGAATTGACTCTACTAATTGTACATGAAAAGCTACTTAACAATATACCTGACTGCACATTCATTTTTGTTTTTCTTCTGTGTTCAAATTTTTTTTACTACTCGTACCATGAGCACTGAAAGAGGTCTATACCTACAGAGAATACTTGGAAAGGAAAGCAAACAATAGTTTGTTTATCCCTCCATTTTTCCCTATTATATTAAAACACCCCTTTGCCTTAGTTATGGTTCAGTAATTGCTACAGTACCATTTATAACTTGACCCTGATCTGCTTTATTCAATAATTGTTTGGACCCCCGCTATGGGCTTGGCATTGCAAAGAATGTACTGAGATGGAAGACATGGGCTTTCTTCTGCGGGAATTTACCCTTTGCTTTGGGGAGACAAGCTACATGTGACTATAAACAGAGCAACCAGTTTTTCTGAGTGATTTGCAGACTAACTCTGGAGGACTGGAAGCTGAGTCTGCGTGGCATTAGGATCACCAAGTGGATCAGTGGAGTTTATACAGTTATTTGATTTTCCACAAAGGTGCCTAAATAATCAGGTGGGGAAAGGAAAATCTTTTCAACAAATGATGCTGAAACAACTTAAAAAAACATTGAACTTTGACCCCTACCTCTATACACAAAAATTAATTTGATATGCATCATACGCGTGAACATAAAAGCTAAAATTATAAAGCTTTTAGAAAAAAATTATATCTTTGAAACTTGGAAGTGGGTAAAGATTCCTTTATCATGACCAAGAAAACAATGATCATAAAATTTTTAAATGATCAATTAGAATCTAAATTAAAAACTTTTGTACATTAAAAGACACCATTAAGAAAATGGATAGTCAAGCCACAGATGGAGAGGAAATATTTGCAAAACATATTTCTGACAAAGGCCTGGGATCTAGGATATATGAAGAACTACAGTAATAGAAGCAAAAAAAAATGGGCAAAAGATTTGAACAAATACTTCAGAAATATATACACAGCCCATTAGTACATGAAAAAGCTGCTTAATGTCATCACTTGTCTTGGAAATGGAAAAAATTAAAATCACAGTAAGGTACCACTACATACACACTAGGATAGCTAAAATTAAGAAGACCAAAAATATCAAATGTTGGCCAAAATATGAATCCCCTAGAACTCTTTTTCCACGTGTTGAGGTATAAGATAGTACAACCACTTTGGAAAAAGATCTGCCTGTTTCTTATAAAACAAAACATATTCAGCTAAGTTACCATAAAAGAACCCAGCAATTCTATGTCTATCTAATTTACCAAGGAAAAATGAAAATCTATGTCCACAAAAAGAAACTAGTGCAACAATATTCATAGCAGCTTCATTCACCGTATCCCAAAACAGGAAATAGTTCAAGTGTCCATCAACAGGAGAATGACTAGAAAAACTGTGATATATTTGTACACACAATAGAATACTACTCAGCAGTATCAAGGAACAAACTACTGATAAATAAAACAACATGGATGAATCTCAAAAGTTTTTACACTGAAAGAAGGCTTACACAAAAGAAAATGACATGTATGGTTTTATATTTATGAATTTCTAGAAATGGTAAACCAAACTATGGTAGAAAAAGAATGTTGGTTGCTTTTAGGACTGGCTAGGACTGCGGGGGCAGGCATTGATTAGGAATGAGGATGACGGATTTCCCCAGGTGAGTAATGTTTTTAGCTTGATAAGAGTTTGGGTCTGTGCATTTTGGGGATCACCAAATGGTATGCTTAAGGTTTGTGTGTTGAATTGTATGCAAATTTTGCTTCACAAGAAAAACAGAACTGTAAACAGACATGTTGCATCAGTTAATGATAGACATGTTGAAGTGTTTGGGGGGACGTGTGCTAATTTCTGCAACTTTGAAATGCATCAAAAATAAAAATGGCTAGAAGGAGAAATATGTGCTAAAACGTATAGTGAGATGCAAATCATAGAATCTGGATGGTGGGTATATGGATTTCACTGCAAAATTCTTTCAACTTTTCTGTATGTCTGAAAGCTTTCATAGTAAAATTTTGGGGGATAAAGATCAGCTTCCTGCTCATGTCACAGTTTGCTAATCTCACAGACAGATCACTTTATTCTACTTCTTCTCCCAAACTAGAAGGTTGAACCCAATGCTCCCACACGTCTATTCCAGACCCGACGTTCTGTGAATGGAAATGAGTTCAGAGAACACCTGAGCCCAGGACCCGGTGACCAGTAGTTTAATCTGGTGGTTTGCTTCGGACCCAGCCCTTCCTTATTCTCAGTCTTTTGTGTAATGGTTAAGATTATTTCCAAGTTTGTAGTTAAGAAATAGAAATTGCTGGGCCTCGTGGTACATGCCTGTAATCCCAGCACTTTGGGAGGACGAGGCAGGAGGATTGCTTGTGGCCAGGAGTTTGAGACCAGCCTAGGCATCATAACGAGACTCCACCCATCTCTATAAAAAACTTTTTAAAATTAGCTAGGAGTGGTGGTGCGTGCCTGTATTCCCAGCTACTCAGGAGGCTGAGGCAGGAGGATCACCTAAGTCCAGGAATCCGAGGCTGCAGTGAGCTATGATCGAGCCACTGCACTTCAGCCTGGGTGACAGAGTGAGAGCCTGTCTCAAAAAGAAATAGAAATCAGTTTTCACCTGAAAATGAAAACAGGGGATTTTATTTTAATGCAAATAATGTTTTCTGCAAGGATGCTTCACTAAATCTATGAGCAGAAATCCCACCAGGCCTCACACGGCCTAACCTATTATAGGAAGCAGAAGGTGGTTGAGAAGCCGTGAGTGCTTTCTCCATCTCCTGCTGGAGCTTCTACCTGCTCGTGCTGCTTTGTTGTTTCTCAGCCAGCTTGCTCTGTTACTCAGACCACAGAGCTGGTGGACAATGACAGCCAATGGCCTCCAAGTTCACCTGTTACAGTTCTAGCCACACTGCAGATGTCTGTCTTTCTGAGTCCTAATTCCCAAAGAAGCGATTTCATTTAGCCAGCGTGGTCCGACCTAGTATAGCCAGAGGGCAGGGCCACGTGTATACATTTAGGCACCAGTGAAGCATTTCTGTGGGCAGCAGGGAAGGAAGGCAGTTCTTGTAAGTTTTGCAAACATCCGCAAAGGTGTCTGCTTTTGTCTGGATCAAGCACGGAAGTCCATTTCAAACCAGCATCATCAAGAATCCAATCAGGTCACCCACAGAGCAGGAACCCACCCCAGTCTGGCATTATGGAAATCTACCCTACCTTGTTTGGGGCTACCTCTTTCCAACTGGGGAAGGAGTACTGTGTCTAAATTGGGGTGTGGAGGGGGGGACAATGAAGCAAGACAGCTTTAGAGAATATCCCCAAATACCATGGCCTGCAAAACACCTCCTGCTCCTGGGTACTACGGCCCTGTTTCAGCTTGCATAAGAATCACTCAGGGAGCTTGTTCAAAATGTGGCTTTTCCTCACCTGCATGCGAGATTCTGATGCAGCCAGACTGGGATCAGGCCCAGGGAGCACCCAGGTGATTCTGAGGCAATGGGCCTAGGCCATACAGGCCACGGGCAGCTCTACTTTAGAAATAATCACCCCGCCCCTCTCCTGGTTTGCATCCTAAAGAGATTCCCAGAACCAAGTTGTCTTTGGGATTTAGGGGTCTGTACTGAGTTATGATGGTGGAGTATGGACAGAGAGGCAGGTGTTTGGGGAAAATCCCGTATTTGCTAGGTGTCTGCTGGCAGCGGGAACTCAGAAGGTATATCCCAGCGTCCGTCCCCTCTGAGCAAGCAGCGGCTGGAACATCCTTAGCTCTCTATGTCCTTCTGATCCTTGATTCTACCCTTTACCTTTTAGGATGGAAAGAGATGCTGCATTTACACAAAAAAAAGCAGAGCGGGCGTGCCTTAGAGTTCATCTCAGAGAAAAGTACAGGCTCCCGAAGGTAAGACTGTTACTGAACACAGTAAATATCTAATTGTTTTTTATTTAATACAAGACAGAGCATGTTTATCAGCAAAGAATCATGCTCATGGATACATATGTGTGTGTGTGTTAATCTTAATTGAGATGTTTGATATAGTGAAAAGAATATTGACCTAGGGGTGCATAAAAATTTGATTCCAGTTTTTAACTTAATCGCTATGAATTTTATTTTTGCTCAAAAAATGGAGTAATACCTATAGATGACATTTTTATATAAATTTATCTAATGAATATGGAACTTCTCTATATAAATACACAATGGGGATAATAATCACAGCTGATGTTTGTTGAGCTTCTCGGCGCCAGGCAATGTGCTTTGCATGCAGTTCATTTAGGTTCTACCATCACCTCCGTGTTACTGTGGAGGAAGCAGGCATAAAGAAAGTAAGCACGCCAGAGGCCAGTCAGCCAGGAAAGTCATAGCCCAGGGCCTTAAATTCTGGAATATTCTGCCTCTATTTGAAAGGAACGGTTGATTACTGAGTTTGGGAGATGATGTCACCTAGCACCACCTTGTCCCTCTCAGTGCTGGCTGAGAAGAGGACTGTCTGTAGGCTTTGGTCCAGTGGGTAGGTGGTTTACGGGTGGGAGGAGGATGTGTCGACATGTTATGGCATGTGGCTCGATGTGCTGTTCTAGGGCTTGTATGCAGTGGTGACAGAGGGCCCAGCACTTTGCTACTCTGGCTCATTTCTTCTGTCCCCATTACCCACTGCCACCCGGGGGACTGCAAGATCCTCTAACCGACTCCACCTTCCCCTTCTGGATTGGCTGATCAACTTCATATTCCAAAGATGCACCATGCCTTAGAGAACATCTTCCATCTGGAGACACCAAAGAAAAGACCCTTCCAAAGCCCATGATCCCCTCCCAAGTCTGAGAGCCACCTCTAAGTCTGGGTGGTTTAGAAAGTGCCGATAAGCCAATTCCTTCAATGAGTCCTCTGCAGATCCTCAAAAAAGCTGATTTCAGAAACTGCAAGCCCTGACCAAGGGAGAGACCACTGGCCATGCAAGGTCACTGCTGAAATCACCAAAGAGTTAAATATCTCCAACCTGTGGGAGAGGTTGATCCCTAAGGGGCCCAGGGAACCCAGGTTCTGCTCTCAGTAAGGAGAGGACAGACTCACTTTCATTTGCAAACAATTTGGAAAAGAATGGTTAGCTTTTCCTACTCTACCCTCCTTTCAGGTTTAATACTTTTTCCCACTGTGCTTGTATTTTGAAAGAGTGAAGCACTTCTAAACACTGTCCTTTCTACTCTCATCGTCTGGTGAATTTCCTGAAACACCCTGGCATGTCACGGGCTCTCTTTAGCAATGTGGGCTCCCCATAGGCAGGAAGCCTGCATCAGATTGAATCTGTTGCTGGGCTGAAGCCTCTTCCCCCGCCACCATCCCCATGGCTCCAACTGTTTAAAGCACCACAAATCTTGTTTAAGATGAAGCAGAAATTTAATACACATACACACACACATACTACACACACATACACACATATACATGATTAGCTGGGCACGCATCTCCATAAAGGTTGGGCTTTTTAAGGATTTATTTTTGACAACTGTAATTTTTTATAGGGATCTAAGAAGAATTGGTTTTCAATTATGGCTCTGTCTCTGTGACACGGGGCATCTTCAGATCGCTTTCAAAAATACCTGAGCCTCAGTTTCCTCCCTATAAAATGAGGGCAACAGTACCTCACTTCATAGGGTCTTTGTCTGAGATAATACAATGTAAAGGACCTAGTATAGTGCCTGACCAATGATAAGAGCTCAATAGGTGACAGCTTTTGTTATTGCTGTTATGATCTCTGTGCACAAACGTCTTATTTCTTACTAATAACAACTAGAGGTCTTGAATACCCTAAAAACACTTGCGTGTAATCAGTGCAACAGCTTGAGGCCCCTGAATCTCAAGACTGAGCTTTTGATTTTTTGCTGCTTCTCATGGTGAATCAGTGGTCTTGCTCATTTCCAGATCTTCAAGGGTGAACACTTTTAGGTTTAGGAGCAAGGTTCAGATGCTTTTAAGAGAAAAAATAATTCCCAAATCTCTGTGCCAAGTCATCCTTTGGGACAAGAGCCTTTCCGACAGAAACTATGGACAGAGGAAAGAATTATAGCCACGAAATGTGCAAATTCACATCCTCCCTGGAGAATGATAGTGACTGTATCTGCTTAGGCTACTGTTCCCTAAGCCAGCTGGGGGGACGGGTAGACACAAAGAAAGTTGATAAATTAACAGTAGAGCCCAATATCTTTTGTTACATGGCTCCCCGATGCTCACATACCCCTCTTTTCTGTAGCTGTTTCAAATGCACATAATACCTTTGAGAATCTCACCTGATTTTTTCATGGACCCTGAAAGAGACCTTGGAGTTTATCTAATAATCTAATTCTGCCACTGCCTCGTTTTAGACCTGAGGAAACGGCAGCCCAGGAGGGTTAAGCAGCTTCACGATAACCCACGCCTACTGAGCGACAGAACCAAGGTTGGAACTCTGGCTTCCCAACCATGAAAAAGAGCCACTTAACTCACAAAAGGATTTGAACACAGCTCCCTCTCTCCCCAAGGGGTCTGCTCTTTCTACTCTTAATATTTAGGCTGTCCCAAAAGACTTCAGGGCCGTTTTGAACTCTACGTGGCTTGAAACTGCCCCAAGACGTTTTGGACAAACTGCACTGCCTCACTATTTCAGGGAGGTGTCCCTGAGGGCCACCCCCAGCCCTGGGGGAGCATCTTCCTCCTCCTACCTTGTCTGATGGTTGCACCCGACACCTGTGAGTCGCTGCCTAAATTCCAAATACAGTCCAAGTAGATAGATGAGAATTTCCTTTGAAAGCATTCCACACTTCACTGTTCATTTCAAAGTTTACTTTCAGATAAGGACACTCGCCCTCCCCGCCCCCCCGGGTATTTTTATATTTGGTTGCGTTTTGTAAATACAAATAGATTCTACACACAATGTTTCTAGAATTTGCCTATGGTGTGAAAAATACCAGAAATACGAATAACACAATTGCCTGCTTTTTGTAAAGCACATGGAAATTCTAATCCAGTGTAACTCTCCATAAAAACAGTACTTAATAGAAACTATCCAATAAAAACCCAGCCAATCATAATCCACTTAGTCCAGATGTGGCTAACCTCCCATCTCTGCGCACGCCGTGAGCTTGCAGTCCGGCCGCACCCCTGTGGCCTCCTCAGCCCCCTGCGCTGTCACCTGTCACGTGTTACCCTGCGCCCCCATCCCTGCCCGCCGAGGAGGCTCCGGGTGCAGCGGGCCTTTGATAGCCCCCGTGGCGAGAAAGAGGCTGCGGGGGACAGGGGGACAGACAGGTTTCCGCCGGCGGCTCCCTCCGTGCAGAGCAGCTGCGCCTGCCCCAGCCAGAGCCCGGTGCGAGCGCCCAGGGCGCAGCGGCCGCCACCTGCGCTGTCCTCGGGTCCCCGACGCCGGGCGCCCCCTCGCGTTCCCAGGTGCAGCGGCCACCGGGCCCCGCGGATCGGGCAGAACCCGCGCTGTGGGTCGTGGCAGGACCAGGGCGGGGCAGAAATAAAATTCTGGAAGTGACTTTTTGTTTTTAAAGTCCATTATTTTGATATTAAAGACCAGACTGTGCATTTCGATCCAGCCAGCACAGGACCTGGTATTAGCTGTGGCCACCGTAACTAGGCTGGTGAGAGATTTTGAATGACAGCAATTGAGGACGAGTTGAAGGAATTGGAATATTCGGGCTTGAGAGGAGATGACTGGGGAAATGAGGCATGTGGGGGCATAATCATTTCCCAGGCCTCGAATGCCATGTTTTTATCCTAGTACTGAATTCAGCCCACTTAGCCAGCGTGGCTTGGCGCTGCTGGTCGTTTCTGACCTGTGGGCAACTCTGAGGTCTTTCTTGGATCATGCAGAGGAAGCCTTCACAGTGGAACTTTTAGAATGCCACCAGAACGCCGCGTGGGAATCTGAGTTGTAGGTTTTTGTCTCCTAGGTTCCTAAGTCATTACCCGGGTCCCCTCCATGGGGCTGGGCATCTGGGGTCATCTGAGGAACATGCCAACCATCGCTCCCCACCCCCTCTAAGTTCTCTCCCTAGGACAGGTCTGGGGTCCTGGATGACCACAGTACTTTGACTCCTGGACTCGAGTGTCTGAATGGTGTTTGTCTTTTATTAGACTTATTTGTTACATTCAGAAAGCACACACCATAGACGTGCACCCAGCAGATCAATGGTAAGGTGACACGTGTAAATTCAGGGACGGCCAAAGGTCACAGAGCTTACTAGGACAGACGGGGACTTGAGCTTCCTTATTCTCATCCAGTACTCTTTCGTGCCCCCTTCTCCCCACAGTCCCTCTAAACTGTGCCTCGTTCGTGGGGCTGGACTTGAAAGCTGAACACACCGTCTAAGAGAGAAAATGGCACTGTGCGGAAAGCGAGGGTCACCAGGCTTTAGTGAGCTCCTAATAACCCTCCCCTCCCTGGGAGGTTTGCCAACTGCCTAGCCCTGTGCCATCCTGTAAAAGCCATATTGGGTAAGCAGTTGTCGTAACAGTATTAACAGTCCACAGGGAACAGATGAATTTAACACGTCCTCCAGCTAACAAGGGGTGACCCCCTGGGCACCCCATTCACAATTCCCCAGGGTCCCCACCACAGCGGTTACGTAACAGCAGGATTCAGTTCTGGACCCTTCCCTTACCACAGCCCAACGGGGAGCAGATTTGAGAAAATGTCTTCCCGGGAGCTGTCAGCTCTAATGAGGATAACTATGTCACATTTTGGAATCAGAACAGTATTTTCTAAAGAAATTATTTGGCTGGCGTTTCCTATGAAAAAGAGTTTCACTCTATTGCTGACCGGGAAAGCAAATCTGGACTCTTTGAAAAGGAACAACGTAGGCCTTAGCCCTCTAGGCAAACAGAGGTCTCGAGTCCCAACTTCATCGTTAATTGTTAATGACAATACTATTTGTTGTACTGAGGTCTTTTGATGACCGTTGTTAATTTCAGCAATCAGACAGATAACCAAATAAGTGCAGTAATCAAACTGCAGTCATCTGCAGTATATATATGTGTATATCTATACCAGTCATTATAATGTTCATGTACCCATATTAGTCTATGTTGATTTCCTCTTGTTTTCAAATTATAGGTCATTAGAGGACTTAAAATGCCTAAAGTAATCCATGGTGCTCACATTAGATTTGGATCCCACTCCACTAATTATTCTCAATCCTGTATCTTCAGTTTCTCCTCCTCTACTAGCCTCTCCTTTATAAAGGAAGTCAAATCTCTCCCAAAAATCAAATGGTAGTTTCTGAGTGAACATGCCTTTCTAGGTATCTTCCCTTGAATGGCTCTGGTTCCCACTGCTCTGCTGAAACCTTCCTTCAGACCATCAGTATCTGTCTATAAATACAATAGAGAGCTCTGTCATTTTCATTTAACACTGGTGGTTGCTTCCTCTTTGAAGCGCTCTCTCTCCTTAGCTTCTGGACATCACCCTTCTGTTGTTGTTCTCCTTGAACTGTTTCTTCTTCATCTTTTTCATGGGTTACCCTTCCCCTGTCTGCCCCTAAATTGTGGGATATTCCAGGGTGCTCCCTTGGTCGGCTCTTTTTCTCACTCAAGTCTGTACATTCCTCCCGGATGGCTGCATCTTGCTGTTGCTTTCCGTTACTACCTACATGTTGATGACTCTCATACCTGTACCTGCAGCGCACACCTTCTCCTGAAATTTCACAACTGCATCTACCCTTACTCGGACACCTCACAGGTAGAACATGCTCACATCCAAAATCCATTCACTCATTATCCCCCTGAACCTGCCCCTCCTGCAGGCTTCCCTTCCACAGGTGGCTCCCCTGGCCAGCCTGTCCCCCAGACGGGCAGCCAGAATTCACCCTTGACTCTTCCCACCCCATTTCAGCCTCACACCCAGGAAATCACCAGGCCACCCTGATTCACCTCCTGAGTAATTCTCAACTCATCTCCAAGTGCAAATCTCATCATCTCTCCCCTTTCCTGCAATAGCCCTTCCATAGCTTTTCGACTTCCCCTCAAAACTGAAGTTTCCAAAATGCAAATCTGATCCTATTCCTTCCCTGTTTCAAAAACAAAAAATTGGCTTACTATGACTTTTTAGAATATAGTTCAAACTCCTTGACCTGAACACCATGGCTCCCATTTTTTCACTTTTCCATGGCCTTACCTCTTGCCACTCCCTGCCTGGACTGGACCTTCCTCCTGCTCTGTCCCCTGCACCTTGCTCCCTGTGGCTCTTTCCTTTCTGTAACACTTTTTTTTGGTCTAGTGCCACTTCTTCCAGAACTCCCTGTGATTTCCCTCCCCCAACTAATTCTGGATTGGGTCACCCTCTTCCACATTCCCATAACACCTTGACTGGATGTCCCCGATATCATCTTTCAACCCTGAATATTGGCACCTACTACATGCTCCTTAACAAAAAGGGCTGACTTTTTAATCTTTGTCCCCAATGCCTACTGTGGTGCCTGACATACAAAAGTTGCACACACACAACACACACACACAGACACACACACAATGTTTGCTGAATGAATGGATGTTATTGGGAAAAAGAAAAGAAAAGAAAAAAAAAACAAAACCTAAACATGCCCCAAGAACAAAGTATCAAAAACAACAGAAAGAATTTATCTGCCATATGTGATATTAAAATAAATTTTCATAAAAAGAACAAGTCTGGATTTGACATTATAATTTTGTATGAAACACAAAGGTTTCTTTGTAGTATCATTAAAATGTCATATTTCTTCAAATAGAGGAAGTAATACGTTTTAAACAAAGCCGCAAGATTCTTTCTAGAAGCAAATGTGCCTCTCTCCCTAGCCAATTTAAAATGTATATGTAAGTCAAGCCAAATTAATAAGAGAAAACTGTTCCACAATGAACCCTAATCCTATTAACGGAATTGTCACTCTAGGTTAGCCATTGAAAAATAATGTTGTGCCCCTGCTGAGCTATATGATTTAGGTACACCTGGTGTTTGTCTGCTGTATTAAGGACATCGTTCCTTCTTTTAAAAGATGAATATAGAAAAAAAACCTTATCAAGAGAGTTGTCTTTAAATGTGTCACATGGAAAGTTCCATTAGAATTGAATTTAAAATTTGCCTCTTAAAAAATAATGAAGATGATTCTGTGAACCTCTCTTTGCCAGCCGCCTTCAGATTAGGAGCTCTTGGGACTGCCCAGCAGGGTCCGAGACACCAAAACCTCCTGCTTCCGAGCAGCTGTGTCTGGTGGCTGGGCGACGGGGAGGCCATCAGAGGCCCCAGAAGCCACCATATCTTCCTTCCCTCCCACCCTGCCCCAGTTCTGTCTGCTCCTCCTACTCATGTTCTTGAAAGAGCAGTGGACTGAGTGTCCACAGGGAACGTGGGGATGGAAAGAAAGTCACTGGACACTAGTGAAGCAGAACTTCAACACTTGGCCACTCCAGTTTTCTCACTTAATCCTCACAACTGTCCTATAAGGTAGGTGGATATCACTTCCCCTTCACAGATGAGAACACTGGCTCAGAGAGGGAAAGCAACTTCCCAAGGCCACACAGCCAGTCAATGGCAGAGCAAGATTCAACTCCAAGCAGATCTGACCCCATGGGCTATGTTTTTCTACTAGACCCTCTGGTAGCCTTGCTGGGTTCTCGTCCCCTAACAAGCAGAATGACATTGTTGCAAGGATCTTCACCTCTCAGGGCCTCAGTTTCCTCATCTGTAAATGAGAGGCTTGTGACCTCTAGAAGCTTCTTGAGTCTCTATGGAATGTCTTCATAAAGGAAAGAAGTGTGCACAGCTGTGCACAGAATGTCAGAATCTAGACATTCTGGTTCCATGGAGAGCCCAGTGCATGCACACTCTCCGTCAGCATTAGAAACTGACGCCTGTCATTTGAGAAGACAAATCCACACCATCTGTCCTACTCTGGGTGTGCTGAGGGCTCTTTAAGTAGCTAAAGAGTGGAGAACAGCAGTAGAGCGTAGCATGAGGAGCAGCCAGCATGTCCCACACCAGGGCTTCCATGCCAGCCACACAGTAGAGTCACCTTGGAAGCTTTTTAGGGCAGCAGCCTTGCTCATAAGCAGGACAGTGAGAGAGGCTCGTGAAGACAAGTGCCTGACTGCTAAAAGTCCGTGACCCTCACAAATGCATCGATATCGCATGTTAGGACAACTTGTCAAAGTGAAAGAAGTCCATTTATCTAGACATCTGGTATCCTGTGGACAAAAAAATAAACAAAACCAGAATCAAATCTACCTAGCACCAGTCACCCTGGCATTTGCTCATACACCAAGTTCGATTGACTGGACTCTAACAAGCGGTGAACACTCAGCTTTTTGAAGACAAAACCATCTGAGATAATTTATCATTGCATCTCAAGTTCGGTAAAAGATGAAGCCTGGTTTGTCAAGGTTTAGGGAGTAGCAAGTCTGAAATCCAAGGTCATGCCTGACCTTTGGTGAGAGGTCAGGGATCAGTCTCAGGGAATGGCAGAGGCGGGATATGGGGCTATTTAAATAATGGGGCATTCAGCATTGGCAATGAAGATAATAAGTCTGGTTAAAAACAAGAGATTAAAATAGATTCTGGTCAGCTGGCATAAAAATAATTAGCTCTTAACTTCATTAAACAATATCCCAAATTGATAAGATTTCTAGAAATGAGACCTCTGAAACGGAACCTCTGAGAACAAAGTGTAGCCTATAAGTCCCCTAATTAGGTGCTGGCTCCGTCTGCTCCCTCATTCATTCATTCACTCACGCCACGGTTCTCAGCCCGGAGCCTCCCCGCCCTCCCTGGAGCTGCTTCCGGCTGCGCTGATGCTGATTCATATTGGCTGGAGCTGCGCTTGTACTTGGGGGTAGTAATGAGGCATTGCTGCCTTTCCTTGAAGTGTGAACTGTGTCCAAATATTCCTGGTCTCCCCGACCTAAGATTTGTCAATGGGCAGCAGAAAGTCTGGACAAGACGTTCATTGTTTGAATTGTAGACAAGGTCCTGTCAGCAGGGCGGTTCATTAGGAAAGGAGGAAACAAGGCTGCCCAGTGTCCACTGTGTAAATCCCATTTATGCTCCTTAATTGCCTGCTCTGTCCCGGATCTTTCTCTGAAGGGCAGACACTCTCCCACTGTCTGTTTCACTGTCCATGCTTTTTTATCCCAGGGATCCTTGCAGCAGCGATCTTGACACCGAGCCGCCCTTTTCCTCTAAAATATTAATAACCGCTGCCACCATTTGTCCAGGGCTGAGAAGCTTACGAGGCTGTTTCACAACATGTCTCATTCAATCTGCTCAGTAATCCCCTGAGCGGCCCTCCCACTGGGCCTCAGAAACATAAGGTGACTTGCCCAAGGTCATGCATTGGGTGAATGACAGATCTGGGCCTTGAACCCAGGTCTGCCAACTCTAAATCCTACAGATTTCCCGCTGTCATAGGCTGCCTCTGCAGGGTGACAGTCTGGGAAGGCCGCAACTTTTTACAAATGAGACATTTGAACACTTGGCCAGTTCTAGGTCTGGGGTAGTGCAGTTAGTTGGGACCCAGTGTGAACAAGGCCAGAGGCCCAGGTTTGGTTCCAGAGGGCTTCATCTTGTTCTTTAGCCGCCCAGTGGCCCTGTATGGTTGTCCTGCCCTCGGTTTGAGGTGTCCCCAGCACAGGCTGCAGCCCAGGGCAATTGATTCCAGTACGAGAATCATCACCTGAAGCAACCGTGATGCTGACAGAGGCTCAGTAGCATTGACCTTCTAGAACAACAATGGGTGTAGGACTTTCTGACCACAGCCATCGGCCACACCCAATGCTGCCTTTAGACCTGGACAGCTGAGGCCACCTGCCCTGGGCCACACTCTTGACAGGGCTCTTGTTATCTCTCCTCCAGCCCTAGTCTCCCGTGGGGGGAGGAATCTGCAGGGCCAACGGGCACGTCTACCCAGAGCCCACACCCCTCTTTTAGACCATACTGTGGCTGTTCAGGCTCCCAAATGCCCCGCAGGCCCGTGCTCCTGAGAGGGGCTGAGCTGCTGGCCAGGCAGCGAGGCCTGAGGAGTGGGGGATGGGCCGCACACACAAGGTCCTAAGGCTCTTACCAGCGAGGACTGGAGCCAGGGACTGGGAAACAAGAGGGCCAGGCCATGAGCTGGGACCTCTGTCAGTGCTCGTCCTCTGCCACCCACAAATATTAGGGCAGGCCTGACAAGAGATGATGAGGGCAGCTTGGGCCAGCTAGGTAGATTTCTCCTAGAACTGAGGGCCTAGTGCCAAGAGGCAGTGACTAAGCCCGACTTATTAGGAAAACCGAGCCCGTGGAGCGAAGGTAGGAATCCTTGCTAGGGTCAGAGGTGAGGTGCGAAGAGAGCAAGGCTTCCTGACCCCTACGTGCAGGGCTACCCAGAGCCAATTCCTCCGCCCACCTCTGAAGGTTATTATCTCTGTGAATAGCTACCACCAGGGACATGCCTAATGGATTCTAAATAATTCCGTTATCACCTAATTGATCTGCCACAGCTCTAACAAAAATAATCCAATTCCCAATATATGGATAAGGAACTAAAGCGCAGAGAAGTTGTGGAAGGCATCCAGGCCTCGCATCCGGTACGTGGTGGAGCTCACGCTCTCCCTTGGCAATTTGACTCAAACCAATGCCCTTAACCGCTGGGCTGTGCCGCCCCAGCAGGAGTATAACGAGAAGTCGGTAGCTATGAAAACAGAGCTCTTTACAACAAAGAGGACTTACAAATTTAAGTATTAATAAGGCTGTTATAGTCCCTGAAAATAGGCTCCTTGAATCATTCAATAAACATTTATTCCTTGTGTCCACATCCCAGAAGCTCTGCTGGGCTCTGAGACATAAAGATGAGTAAGTTACAGCCCCTGTGTTCAAGAAATGCTGAGCAGTGGTTCTCAAGCTTTAGCAAGCACCAGAATCGCCGGGAGGGCTGGTTAGAGCACAGATTGCTGGGCCCACCCCTGAGTTTCTGGATTGGTAGGTCTGAGCAGGGCCTGAGAATGTGCATTTCTAGTGAGGTCCTGGGAGATGCTGCTGCTGTTAGCCCAGAGAACCTACTTTGAGAACCCCTTTGGTAGTTGTCAGAATGACCAAGAAGCCTTCTGTGATGTAAAGTGGAATCGCACTGCTCTCCCCTCCCTGGGCAAGAGGCATGAGGATAAAATGAACCCCAGAGTCACCCTTGAAGGAGGAAATCATTCCAAAGCTTCTTCAAAGGTGGCAGGGCCACAGAGGGTGGCCTGGCTGAAGTTTTCCTGCAAATGGGCAGCAGGAGAGCACCATCCCGCGAGCCCTTGTGAGTGGGTCGGGTCTTTCTTAGCACCAGCTTGCTGGCTCACTGCCCTGTGGCCCCTCTACCTGCCTGTCCCTCCAGGCCCACAGCGGTGACTCTGTCCAGGTTTGAACCTGGTGACACATGCAGGGATCTTACTACCAACCAAAGGGGAGGTGCTGGAATACCCAGGAACGTCTGTTCAAATCATTTACATGTGATTTCGGGGTGCATAAGAGAGGGCAGACGCCCTGCATTTGCGGGAATTGAGAATGGGCCGGCTGCAGTTGTGCAAATGCTCGATTGGCTGGGAGCCCCCGGGGATTAACTAACTAATTAATCCCACAACAGTTTGACGAGGAACTAATTAATCCGTTAAGCACTTGAAGGGTCCAAGGCCCTGGCCAAATGCAGAGAGAGCCGCTGAGAGTGGCTCTCCTCCCTGCAGTCTCCAGGGAGGGCCTAGGAGAGGACGGTCCCTCCCAAAGGCACTGATCTCCTCTGCATCAGAAATCTGTCACTCTGTCTGGGGAATTGAATCAAAGAGAAGAGCTCTGGGGAAAGGCAGGCACGTTCCAGTCTCTCCAAGGATGGGAGCCAAGAGTATTAATATTAGGAAGATCTCAGCCATCCGATCCCTCCAACCCACTTTACAGATGGAGAATAAAGTTTACACGTTACCCTGGAACCCAGAGATAGCTGTTTCTTTCTGATCGTTTCTACTCAGTACCCAGGCGAGGGGAATTCAGATCTTCCTTTAGGTGTGTTGTCTTTGACGCCACCTGGGAAGTCAGCAGGTGCAGAAATCTTTCTTAAATCAAATCAAGGTGGTCTGATGAAAACTAAGATGATCATTTTATCCTTCTGTGATTTTTCATGAACTTTGGTAACAAATTCAAGGCTGGTCCCAACAGATTCAGGTGGCCCTAACACAGACCATTTCCGACATCAGCCTCTCTGACCCTGTTTTTAGTCTTCTGTACCCTGGAAACCCAGTTCACCTCGTGTGACAATCTGACCTCTGGAAATTATCTGATGGTAGCCCTCTGGGAACGTGAGCCACTGTTAACCTTTCCTGGAGAACGTTTTTCTTTAGAATCTTCTCCCTCATTATGAAACAAAGGGCTCTGTGCCTAGTGGTAAAGGAATCTGAGAGACCAGGCAGCATGCATTAAGAAATTCTGGGACAGCCATGCCTGGAATCACAAAATAAAATGTGCAAGCCAGACTGTGGTGACAGCATCAGCAGCACAGAAGGCTGTGCTCTCAGTGCGCCAAGTAGGGGCAGAGCCGTCGATGACTCCCTTAATAAACATGCATTGTGTGCCAGACTCCACTGTAGGCATTAAGTGTGGAAGGTTGAATTCAACATCTTTCTTTGCCTCCACGGGGCTCCCTGTCTAGTGGAAGGGAGAAGAGAAGCAATGGCCAAGCAGAAGTTGCCACTAAAGTGTGATAAGTGACTGTCTAGTCACTGCAACCCAAAAACCACCCTCCAGGGTGGGGTTGGCCAGGCCACTGGGTCTTGGCACGGAGCCGAGAGACTCTGCAAAACTTGCAGAGCTGCCCTGAGGTGGAGCTGGGGTGTGATGCTCCAGCTTTCTCGTGCATCAGCGTCACAGGGAGCACGTCTTAAAATCCACATGGCTGGGCCCACCCCTGGAGTTTCTAATTCAGTAGGTATGGGTTGGGGCCGGAGAATCTGTATTTCTAACAGGCTCCTAGATGATGCTAATGCTGCTTGTCCAGGGGTGACACGTGGAGAACCACTGTGCTGGAAGGTTCTGGTCCACCTAAGGGGCAAAGAAGGAGGGACCTCCCAACAGGGAGCTCTGGCCTCCACGACGGCCACCAGGACCAGTCAAGCATGCCATGCACGTCATTCATTCTTGACAGACCTCTGTTTTCCTGCTGCTTTTAAAATTTTATTAATTGATCTAGTTGGCTGGTTGCTTAATTTCAGAGTTATTGTCTATCTCTGTGCTTGTTTTTCACCTAGAGTGAAATGGACGAGACTCAAATCCAGCTGGGTGGAGATGATGTGGATGTGCCGGAAGATCTCAGGAAAATGGTAGATGAAGACCAAGAAGAGGAGGAAGATAAGGATTCTATTCTTGGGCAGTTACAGAATCTCCAGAATATGGACTTGGATACCATAAAAGAAAAAGCCCAGGCCACCTTCACGGAAATCAAGCAGACAGCGGAGCAGAAGTGTTCTGTGATGTGAGGGGCGCAGAGGGCCAGGGAGGGAACCAGGCCATGGGCAGAAGAGACCACTCTCCCATGGAGCGTTCCGAGCATTGTATATTTTAACGTAGTGAACACAGCCAGGAAAACCATGGTGATAAAGCGCTCTCTGCAAACACATAGACAACAATTTGATTGTTCTAAATGTTTCTGGCAGAGCATTTAGCTAGCACCTTGCAGTTATACTTTCCTTTTGGTTATGACTATGAAATTTCAGCTGTAAATAATGATGCCGAACTCATACCTGCTTAAAGATCTTGAGGACAGCCGAGAAGAAACAAAAGCAAATGGTATTTGCTCTCCAGTTTTCTTCCTTAGAGGGCAGGTCTCACCCTGCCTGACCATTAGTGTGATGTCGGGTCCCTTCAGAGAAAGATGTGGAGAGTCAGGGTGCTCACCGGGGCCAAGGCTACAGGCTCCAGGACAACCAAAGGTCACTGCATCTCTCTCCCCCCGGCGCCTTGACCTCGTCCATGCTTCTCATGAAGGTTGGCACCTGGACACTTCTCAGCCAAGTGGCAGCAGCAGGGATTTGGTAAAGGATGAGAAATGGAGGCAGAGAATAGACTTCACCAGGCCTTTGCGTTGGAGATCATGGGGCCACGTGAAGAGTGGACTGGAGGAGGCGAGATTAGAGGTAGAGGGACAACGAGGGAGGCTATTGCTATTTGTGAGTTGAGCTCAACTCCCCTTGTTTGCACTTGGTGGCAGCAGCAGGAACAAAGCAGGTAGACAAATAGCATTAAGAAGTTAAATCAGCCTCTCTCTGTCTCAGACTACCTTCTAATAAACCACACTGTCATTCGGTGCCACAGGCTTCCGGGAGAGACACTGATTTCTTTTTCCAAACATCTGCTCTTTCAAAGGGACTTATTCAAAAGACTTGGAGCATTTACCTCTATTTAGCCAAAGCCAAGCAAACCAAGACAAAATACCGGCTTTTTAATGAGTCTGTTCATAGAATGAAGAAGCTTAAAGACAAATTTTGTCAAGAAGGACTGTTCTATCAGAGGAAAAAGGAATTAAGACCAAAAAGTTAGGGGCTAATGTGTTCTACACCCAGAGCTCCCAAATGTGTTGTACAAGAAGTTTCATGTTATGAAAATGTGCAAATAAATTATTAGAGGTCCAGAATCTATGGTTCTTGGCAAAGTTTAGCTCTTCCTGAAAGTTCCTGGGAGAATATTGGTGCAAAGTTTGAAGTTAATTAGTCTGATATTCCATGAACCCAGATACTATGGGCACATTTTAAAACCATGCTTGTCTTTTATCAGAACTAGCATGTAAATTGTGATTTGTTTTATAGCAGACACTTTAAAATATTCACAATTTTTAAAACTATGAAATAGTTTTGGAGTTTTAATAGTTTTAGAAACTACAAAATAGATCAGATTTATCTTCAGTTCAATGCCTGACTCTGCCCTATAGTTGACAGGGTGGTGGGATGGGTGAGAGGGGCTTCATGGGGCCTGATGTTTGTACATTTTGTTGTGACATAAAATACTGTGGCTTCCAGATTGTCCCACAGAACTAGCTACAGGATGATGCAGAAGATTTGCTTTTTTTTGTAAAAGATGTAGCCAGTGCTGCTAAGGAAGTCACTAAATCATCACTTCATCTTGACAATCAAAATTACTCTGATACCATTTGGGCACTGTCCCAGTGGACCGCATGGCTGCTAGAAGATTCTGGCCATGATTCCTCTGATATCACAACACACAACACCATAACAATTCACACCACACCACAGCACAACATGCAACTCCATAACATAGCCCACCATGTCATACCACAGCACACAACAGTACAACATACCACACCACGTTACACCATGACACGCCACCCCACACCAAGCCACCCCTCACCACACCAGATTTCACCACCCTAATCATGTGTGGATGGGGTTGGGACAGAGAGGGTGTGTATTAGGGCATTCAGAAGGTCCCTTTCCTTTCTGAAAGGGCAGACAGGTGTCTATGCTATGCGATGTTGATGGGCACAAAAAGTTCTTTCCATCATCAAGACATAGAATCCAACGATTGCAAAGGACTAGGAGGGATGCTCTTCTGATCGCGCATACAATGAAGGAACCCCTTCCAGGATGTCTCAATTGAGCCTAATCTGCAAGCTTCCAGGGATGCCAAATTCATCATCTGCTGCTCCAAGGGAATTTAGCCACCAGCCCTTCCATTTGTAGAAACCTCTAACTGCTAGAAAATCCTTCCTTGTCTTCAGCTGAAAATGCATCTTTGATCCCCTTGTTATGGTTCTGTTGTTTGAAACTATACAAACTGCACCTACATTCTCAGTTAGGCCTTTGATGATGCCCCCAGGCAGTTTTCTTTTTTCAGGTAAGACATCCTTACTTCTTTTAATCAGTTCTCATCATACAGTAGGGACACTGCTAACCCACTGGGTAACTGTGCTCTGACTGTCGCTGTCTAGGAGTGAAGCCAGCCAGCCAGACAACTGCAATGCTCTTGCCTTCCACACCCTGACCTGGGACTTGGTGCTTAAAGCCATTCCTGATCCAACTCATGGTTAGGAATTAGGGGATTTTAGCCCCAGTCCCCTTGCATGACCTTGGACAAGTCATTTATCCTCTCTGAGATTCATTTTCTCAGCAGGAAAAGTGAAGGGGCAGAATCACTTTACATTCTGTGATTCACTCTATGGTTTCAGGATGGTTAGTATCAAACAGAGATTAACTTTGTGAAAGAGAGCACGTTAGCCCATTGTCACTGTCACAGAACTAGGTTTCAGTCCCTTTGCTAACTCCAGCTGAGCAAAGGGACAACAGGCCCTGGGGAAGAGAGAGATTTGGAAGGTACTAGAAGAGAGAGGGGTCAGGAATACAGAGAGTTGCTCTTGGAGAGAAAATCCAGAGATCCAGGGAGCATTTCTATCCAGGCAGAAAGAACCATAATGACTCTGGGAACAAGTGCTGAAGAATAAGTTCCAAGAAGACAAATTAAATGAACTTTCCAATTTTGCCTGGAGTTAGTCTAGTCCCAATTAGATACAGCCTCCTACAGTGTAATGAAGCTGGAGTTCTACTTTTGAAAGACTATTGATATAGGGAGCTCAGTTATCCAGAGACCAACTAACCCAGTTTGTGAGTTATATAGTCACTTCAGTTTTGCTCCTGGCACTACACATTTAGCCAAATCAGTGCTTACGAACAGAGCCATCAGAAACAGGGAGAGGAGTGAAATTTAAAATGAACACACTGGGGCTCCCAGCTTCTGATAACGGAGAATTAGCTCCTACTGGATCAACCCTCCTGCAGATCACACTTATAAACTCAACAATACAAAGAATCTACTGCCTGAAGCAGCCCAAAGCAGGTCTGGGCTGGAGGGAAATCAAATCTACTCTTGAAAGAAGGAAAAAGCACTGGTGAGTTTTCCTTTGTTTATAGGTTTCATCTGGGAGCAGACCCCAGCCGAAGCCAAGTAAGGTCACTAAAATTCAGATAGAAAACCTGCAGCCTTTATGGCTTTAAGGACCAGCAGCATTTGCGATCATCACAGCAGCTGTAAAAAGAAAGAGCAAGTCCTAGAAAGGAGAGAGCCACAGGAGGGGAGTTCTAAATTCTGTGTGTAAAGTCTGTTCAAGACCCTGGCCAATCACGTATCCCTGAACTATGCATGTATTAGGCAGACTCTGAGCAGCACAGTTAAGGCTAAACAAACTGAACTAAGAATTATGTTGCTGACCACTTACAGAAAGCACAGTTTTGAGTTTCAATCCAGCCAAGTTTGCTGACTGCTAAACAAATAGACAAACAAGGGAAAATAATCTTCAGAAAAACATAACAGAACTCA
>NW_012149396.1:8162737-8163252 GCF_000956105.1 Propithecus coquereli | reverse complement strand
ACATTTAACAAAGGAAGATATGCAAATGGCCAAGCATATGAAAAAGTGCTCAATGTAATCGTCAGGGAAATGAAAATTAAAACTAACCACAGAATAACATATCACCACAGGCCCACTAGAATGGTTAAAATTTAGAAGTCTGACAACACCAAGTGTTTGGTGAGGATACAGAACAATTGAAATTCTTATACATTGTTGGGAAAAGTTCTGACAGTTTTATATAAAACTTACATACTAAGCTTGAATTCTTTAAAAATATTAAACCCTAGCTAATGATACGCATTTGGAGGTAAAATGCACTGAAGTCTGCGACTTATTTTAAAAAGCACAAAAAAATACAATAGGTCAATGAATAGAAAGATGGATTGATGAATAAGTAGATGTGATCAAATGATACAGAAAAATACTAATTTTAGAATCCAGGTAGTGGGTCCATGGTGTTTATAATCCTTTCAACTCTACTACATGTTTAAAATTTTTCTTAATTAATGTTTTATATTTTTTACTTAAATGAT
>NW_012149396.1:8158248-8160592 GCF_000956105.1 Propithecus coquereli | reverse complement strand
CCTTAAAGATCTTCAAGTTGTATTTCTTTAAAGCTCATTCATTGAACTTAACAATGCACACACCCTGCAGCAAGCACGGTAAGCTCCTGACCTGTGAAGGAAGACAGTTCTGGGCAGTATCTTGAAAACCCCATTGAAAGTATCTGGTGGCTAAAAGAGACTGATTCAATTCGTCAAGACTTACAGGGTCAGCATTTTTAGGGCTTAAGGAGTCAGAAGAGAAAGCATAATAAAAATCAACAAACATTCATAAAATCACAGTAAGCCGTAAAAGTATACCAAAGCTAATTGTCCACGGTAGAATTGCAGGAGCCACTTTGGAAAAAGAAGGACATTCCCTAGGATGGTGCGGGCTCTGCGCAAGGTGGCAACGGCTGCATGGGACCCCCACCCCCTCGTGTAATGAACGCGCACTTCAAAGGCAGTGGAGGAAGCCCCAGCCGAAGCTGATGCTAACAAGACTGGAGTGGACTGAAATCCCTTTTGAAAGTGATCAAATGATTTCTGCGGACTGCTTGGGAAGGGAAGCAAAGCAGTTTGACGTTTCTGACATTTTCCAAACACATGGGAAATAATTAATATTTTAGAAAAACGCCAGCTGTCTGAGTATAAGAATATGAAAAAATGTATCCTCGTGCCAATTAATAGCTGTGTGAAATTGGACAAGTTACTTAGCTGTTTCCTCATGTGAAAAATAGAGCTCCTTGTAGTTATTCATTAAATCAACCACCACTCAGTGTAACATATGTTCTCAGTGCTGGGGATCCAACAGATAAGGTCCCTATTCTCATGTAGCTTAGATTCTAATGAGGGAGACAGGGAGTAAACAAACAAATGACTAATAAAGAAGGTACATTTGGAGAGTAGTAGGTGCCATGGAAAAAATAAAGTGACAAGAAAGATCATGTGAATATGTGAGGCAGGGCATTTCAGGCAGAGAGAATAGTAAGTGCAAAGGTCCTGAGGCAGGAAGGAGCTTGGAGGATTTCAAGAGGAGAAAAAAGGCCAATGTGGCTGCAGCTCAGTGAGCAAGTTTGGGAGGATGGGAGAGTGGCCAGAGGTGTTATATGAGGAGGTTTAAGAAGTGGGGAAGGGGTAAGTCTTCTATAGCAGTGCGAGGGATTTAGGTTTTATTCTGAATATAAGAGTAAGCTTTTGGTTGAGTTTTATACAGGGAGTGGCATGATCTGTTTTGCATGTTTGGACAGTTGTGTGGCTGCCGAGTGAAAAGTAGAGAGAAGAGAGCTAAGAGCAGCAGGAAGGAGACCAGTTAGAAGGTTAATTCAGTGCTCCATCCAAGCAGGACAAGATGGTGGCCAGCTGTGTGGTGGAGAGTGGAGCCGAATGAACTCATGGATAGAGTGAATATGGGGGGTGTGGGAAAGAAAGGATTATAAAAATGTTAACCTGATGGGGTGCTGTGAACACGAAATGAGACAACACATATAAAGTTAACACATGGTACCTGGTTCAAGTAACGTTATTGAGATGACTGTGACATTGGCAATGACTAAGGTGAGGAATAGGAGAAGGAAGAGGAGGCTGTGGCTACTCTTCCTTGGGATTAAAGGCAAAGCAACCATGAGCCATCTGACTTGCCTTTAGGGTGGCAAAAGTTCGACAAAGTCTAGAAAATAGGCAAGCGCTATACTAAATTTGAGAATGAAGAATATTGGCATGTTGAATTTTGTCAAATGCTTTCTCTGCATTTTGTGAGATGATCGAATGATTTTTATCTTTCATTCTGTTAATGTGGTGTATCACGTTTATGGATTTGTATATGTTGAATCATCCTTGCACCCCAGGGATAAATCCCCCTTGGTCATGGTGAATGATCCTTTTAATGTGCTGTTGAATTTGGTTTGTGAGGATTTTTTATTTATGTTCACAGGGATATTGACCTATAATTTTCTTTTCTTCTAGTGTCCTTATCTGGCTTTGATGTGAGGGTAATGTTGGTCTCATAAAATGAGTTTGAAAGTGTTCCCTTATCTTCAATTTTTTGAAAATGTTTCAGAAGCATTGGTACTAATTCTTTAAATCCTTGGTAGAATTCACTGGTGAAGCTGTGTCTGGTCCTGGGCTTTTTTGTTGTCACTGGGAAGTTTTTGATTACTGATTCCATCTCCTACTTATTATTACTCTGTTCATATTTTCTATTTCTTCGTGATTCAGTCAACAACATCAACCAAAGATTTTATGTTTCTAGGAATTTATCCATTTCTTGTAGGTTATCCAATTTGTTGACATATAATTATTCATAGTAGATCCTTTGTGTTTCTGTGCTATAAGTTGTAATGCCTCCTCTTTCATTTGTAATTTTATTTGTGTCCTCTCTCTTTTT
>NW_012149396.1:8134879-8157180 GCF_000956105.1 Propithecus coquereli | reverse complement strand
AAATAAATGGAAAGTTTTCCTGTGTTCATGGATTGGAGGAATTGATATTCTTTAAATGTTCATACTACTCAAAGTGATCTAGAGAGTCAATGTAACTCCTATCAAAATTCCAATGGCATTTTTCACAGACATAGAGAAAACAATCCTAAAATTTGTATGGCACCCAAAAGACCCTAAATAGCCAAAGCAATCTTGAAAAAAAACAAAGCTGCAGTCAAGGCGCTTTCTGATTTTAAACTATATTACAAAGCTATAGTAATCAAAACAGTATGATACTGGCATGAAAACAGACACAGAGGCCAATGGAAGAAAACAGAGAGCTCAGAAATAAACCAACACATACGTGGTCAGCTTATCTTTGACAGGGGTGCCATGAATATACAACGGGGAAAGAATAGTCTCTTCAATAAATGGTGTTGGGAAAAATGGATATTCACATCCAAAAGAATGAAATTAGGCCCTTTTCTGACATCTTATACAAAAATTATTTTGAAATTTATCAAAGATTTAAATGTAAGACCTAAAACCATAAAACTCCTAGAAGAAAACATAGGGAAAATCTCCTTAACATTGGCCTTGGCAATAATGTTTTTGGATATGATACCAAAGCACAGACAACAAAAGCAAAAATAAACAAGTGAGACTACATCAAACTAAAAAGGTTCTGCACAGCAAAGGAAACAATCAACAAAATAAAAAGGGGCTAGGAGAAAATATTTGCACACATATAACATATAAAAGGTTAATATCCAAAATGTATTAGGAATATATACAACTTGATAGTTTAAAAAACATATAACCCAATTAAAAGATAGACAAAAGACCTGAACAGACATGTTTCCAAAGAAGACATACAAATGGCCAACAGATAAATAAAAAGGTGCCCAATATCACTAATCATCAAGGAAATGCAAATCAAAAACACAACAAGATATTGCCTCACAGGATGACTATTATCAAAAAGACAAGAGATGTCAAATGTTGATGAAGGTGTGAAGAAAAGGAAACCCTTGTATATAACTGATGGGAATGTAAATTGTTGCAGCCATTTTGGAAAACCACATAGAATGTCCTCCAAAAATTTAAAAGTAGAACTACCATACAATTTAGTAATCCCACTTCTGGCTATATCCAAAAGAAATGAAACCAGTATCTGGAAGAGATATCTGTACCCCCATGTTCATTACAGCACTATTCACAATAGCCAAGGTTTGAAACAACCTGTGTCCATCAATGGATGAATAGATAAAGAACATGTTAGATGGATATTTATATGTAAAATGAAATGTTATGCCACCATAAAAAAGAAAGAAATCCTGCCATCTGTGAAATTATGGATGAACCTGGAGGACATTATGCTACGTGGAATAAACCAGATACAGAAAGACAAATACCATGTGATCTCACTCATATGTGGAATCTAAGAAGGTTGAACACACTGAAGCAGAGAGTAGAATAATGATTTCCAGGGGCTGAGGGGTAGGGAAAATGGGGAGATTTTGGTCAAAGGGTATAAACCTCTAGCTAAAAGATGAATAAGTCTTGGGGATCTAATATGACTATATGCCATACTATAGTTAATAATACGGTATTTCTTATTTAAAATTTGCTAAAAGAGTAGATCTTAAGTATCCCACACACACCTCACACACAAAATGATAACTACGTGATGATGGATGTGTTAATTAATTTGCTTGTGGTAATCATTTCACTGTGTTCACAAATATCAAATCATCTCACATTGTGTGCCTTAAATATATAGTTTTTGTTTGTCAATTATAACTGAGTAAAGCTAGAAAAAAATTATAAAAAATAAATTTAAGAAAACAATGTTGGGATAACTTAACTGAGACTTTACAATTTATTCTTTTCTTTCATCAAGATTTAGTAAAGTATGATGTGCAAAAGAATGCCGGTGGAGAGACCTGGTCATGTCTATGAGCTCAAAACAGTTCATCTGATCTCCTCCACATTCGTCAGAAATCGTCTATGCCTTTTCTTTGGCACACCTCACAGGAAAACAGGACTTTCCAGAGATTTTTGGAGAAGCGTGGTGAAACAGATTAGCCCTTCCACAAATATACAGAGGCCCATCATGAAGTTCAGGAAGATGGCAAATAAGAAAAGGGAACTGTACTAGTGTGCTAGGGCTACCATAACAAAGCACCATAGACTGGGTGGCTTAAACAACAGAAATTGATCGTCTCACAGTTCCGGAGGCTGGAATTCCAAGATCAAAGTGTTGTCAGGGTTGGTCCCTTCTGAGGGCTGTGCAGGAGAAACTGTTCCATGTTCTCCCCTAGCTTGTGGTGGTTTGCTGGCAATTTTTGGTATTCCTTGGCTTGTAGAAGCATCACCCTGATCTCTGCCTTCATCTTCATGTGGCATCCTCCCTGTGTGTGCGTCTGTGTCCACATTTTCCCTTTTTTATAAGACACCAGTCATTTTGGATTAATGCCCACCCTACTCCAGTATGACTTCACTGTAATTTAATTATATCTGCAACAACTCTATTTCCAAATAAGGTCACATTCTGAGGTACTGGGGCTAGAACTTCAACATATCAATTTGGGGGGAACGATAACCAACACAAAACAGAAACTAAGAGTCCCAAGAACTTACTGTATACTGGGCACTGCACTAGGGGCTTCCCTAGACCTTGTGAAGTGGTGGTGTTTGGGGAAAGCTTGTTCTACAACAGACTTGCAGAGTAGTTCATAGTAAATACACACACACATGCACATACACATGCATGCATGCACACACATATGCACACGCACACATACAATGCATACTTTATTTCCTCTAATAATGCCTTGGCTTAGGTTACTAGAACACATATTTTTTACTGGTGGAGCGCAACATGGTAAGTAAAGGTGTGAAGAAGAAATTGAGCTGAGTAAGGAATACAGAAAAAAGACAGTGGTGAAGTTTGCTGAGTAGCTGCGGTGGGAAGGGGATAATTCATATGTGAATGATTCAACATCAATGCTCACCTAATGTACTTCCAGAGCAAACACATGACATTTAAAGATGATCTACTGTTTGCAGTTCTCTGTGCACCTCTTCTTACCAGCGTGGAGTAAACAAGAATTGATTATGTTATGACTCTGTGTTAGTCATTTTGCTAACCATAAAATAAGTGTTCTACACATTCTATCCCCTACTTCGACAAGGCAGAAGTAGGAGACAGAACAAAGACACAAATAACCCAATTCGAAAACAGCCAAAGGACTTGAACAGACATTTCTCCAAGACAATATACGAAAGGCAGATAAGCACATGACAAGGTGTTCAACTAATCATTAGGGAAATGCAAATTAAAACCATGATGAGATACCACTTTACACATACTATTAGGATAGCTATTATTAAAAAAAAAAAAAAAACAGAACATAACAAGCATTGGTCAGGGTGTGGATAATATGAAATCCCTGTGCATTGCTGGTGAGAATGTAAAATGATGCATCTGCTGTGGAATATGGTATATCAGTTCCTCAAAATTTAAACATAGAATTACCATGTGATCCAGTGATTCCAATTCTGGGTATATACCCAAAAGAATCAAAAACAGGGCCTTGAATGATATTTGTACGCTATATGTTTATAGCAGCATTATTCACAATAGCCAAAAGGTGGAAGCAGCCCAAGTGTCTATTGATGGATGAATGAATAAGCAAAATGTGGTGTATACAGACAGCGTCACATTATGCAGTCTTAAAAAGGAAGGAAATTCTGACACATGCTACAACATGGATAAACCTTGAAGATGTTATGCTAAGTGAAATAAACCAGTCACAAAAGGGCAAATAATGTGTGATTCTGCTCAAACGGTTACTTAGAGTTGTCACAGGGACAGAAAGCAGAATGGGGTTGCCAGGGGGTAGTGTAGAGTTATTGTTTATTGGGTACAGGGTTTTAGTTTGGGGAAATGGAAAAGTTCTGGAGATGGATGATGGTGGTAGTTGCATAATAATGTGCATGTACTTAATGCCACTAAACTGTATACTTAAAAATGGTTAAAATGTTACATTTTTAGTTATGTATATTTAACCACATTTTTTTAAAAAAGGAAGAAGTAGGAGACATGGTTCTGACCTTTGAATTGTTTGTGTTTGTGAGTAGCTCATGCGTTATTTGTCAGGGTTTCGCTGCATTCTGGGTTTTTCTTCACTCTCCAAGTTAAAACCCATAAAATTGAATATGTTAAACTCCTATTTTAAGAAGAAGCCAGTCACCACTTGGGAGAATAAGGAATGAGTATGTTAACTTTGATTAGAAGAGAGGGAGGGTAATCTCAAGCACATTTATAGATCTGTATCCATAAAACAGAGTTATGCTATAATTACTTATCCGAATGTGTGATATAGACAGGAGATCATTCTTACCAAAGCTATGAATATTATTGCTTCTGGAAGTGTGAGAGTGCCAATGTAGTGAAAACCTAAGTTAAAATTTAAAGCTGAAATTTTCTGTGCATGGGTGAGAACTTCTCTGGCAGCAGCACTGGAGGGCCCTCTCTCCATGTTGTCTTAGCAATCTTCAGATTCTGCCAGGAAAGAGGGACCAGGAACCTCCTTTCATAGATGAATCGCCTGAGGCTAGAGAATGCTTGTGGTTTACTAAGTGAATATAAAATACTGTTTCTCAAAATTTAGTTCTTTACCAACCACCTTCATGATTTGTATCATATCCATGAATCACCAATTCTGTTGTTTAGTTAATATTCCCCTTTGAATCAAATCACTTTTCTAAATTGAATGTATCTGACTTTTAGGATAAATGGAAAGCCAATATGTCCTAATGAAATGGTAACTCTTAACATGAATATTGATGAACACAAAACAATCTTCTTCAACTCTAGTAGGTTATTGTTGCGGGCTGATGGCTGAGTCTGAGCCCCAGTCTTTGTTAAAAAAAAAAGATGTTTAGTAAAGCGTTAGAAACTGACCATTAACAGAATGGCTTTCTCTTTTACGTAACAAAGGATTGAAAGAGAAGTTGTCATAGATCAGACTCCCCAGGAAACAAATTTTGATTCTTGGGTTCTGTGGAGGAGGCTTACTATGAGGGAGAGAAGGAAGCAGGGTTGAGTAGAGTGAGAAGCTGAGCTATGATGCAGTCACAACAGAGGTCTCAGCCCATCTCAAGGAGCTCTGGAGCTGGAATGGCCCCGCAGAGTCCGGAATCAAGGCAATATGGCCGGGCCCTTGTCCCTCTGCAATGATCAGTCATTGGATATGGGCCACCACAGGAGAAGAGGTGACCATGGATGGGGCAACTCTCTTCGACTCAGGGTAATTCCTGGAAGGGACTCTGCAGAGAGCCATCAGCCACCAACACTCTTGGCCACCAGGGGAATGAGAGCTTCCGTTCTGGCTTATATGTTTAAAACAAAATAAAACAAAAAATGAAATAGACAAAATCCCTGCTCTTATGGAGCTTACAGTCTAGTAGGCGTGGAGGATTAAGACAGTAAACAATAAACCCAAGAAATGAATAAATAGTATAGCATATTAGAAAGTGATAAGTACTATTTTTTTTTAAGGTAGAGAGTAAGAAAAGAGATCTGGATTCTGAGTGGGTGGGGCAGGGTGTAGTTGTTAATAGGGTCATCAGGGTAGACCTCACTGAGAGGTGTGGGGCTCAGAAAATAGTCCCCCAAAATGAAGGCCTCAGGAGCAAACGTTCTTCTCTGACTTCTCCTGTCTTCCTGCCTCTCAGTCCCATTCTCCCCTGTGGCTAGTCACAGAAACTAGAATCCCTCTTCCCCAAGGCAGGTCATAAAAGCCAGAAGCCTCTTTTCCCCAAAAGCCAACCATAAAACCTAAAATTATTCTATGTAAAAATTGGCCGTAAAGAAATTATCTGACCTACTTTGTCTGACTGTAAATCATAAGACCCCCATTCCGGTGAGGGTCCTGCCCCACACCCAGAAGGAAGGAATGCATGCTCATGGAGGCCAAGAAGAATCTAGACAGACAGGCCTAGCTGTTAAACCTAAACATAAAAATGGACAATTTCCCCTGTATGTTTGGGTCTTCATTCTGAAGGCTCTTATGTATACATATTAAATAAATTTGTATGCCTTTTCTTTTATTAATCAATCTGCTTTATGTCAGTGATTTTCAGTGAATCTTTAGGAGGCCAAGGGCCTTGGCCCCTACAGAGGCAACACTTGAAGAAAGGCTGGAAAGGGAGTGAAGAGGTTAGCCATGCAAAAACCTGGGAGAAGTGCATTCCAGGCAGAAAAACAGCCAGTGCATAGGCCCTGAGGTATGTTCCAGGAGCAGGAAGAAGGGCCTTGTGGCTTGAACTGATCAAGCAAGAAAGAGAGCGGGATGAGATGAGGTTGGGGAACCAGATCTCAGAGGACCTTGAGAGCAACCGAAAGGACTTCAGGGAAACAGGGGCCACGGCAAAGCCTTGAGCAAGTGTTATCACGATGGTTAACGTGGTCTAATGTGTTTCGAATGAGGAGAGACCAGAGGGGAACAAGTCACCCTGTAGAGACATAATGGTGGCTGGCATGGTGAAAAGTCATCAGAATCTGTTCATATTTGGAGGCTAGAGCCAGCTAGATTTTCTGACAGGCTGGGTGAGAGAAAGAGAAATGTATGGGGTTTTGGCCTGAGAAACACGAGGGATAAAATAGCCATTTATAGATATGAGGAAAATGAAGGTGGAACAGGTTCAGGAGGGAAATTCTCTTCAGAAGTTCTGTTCCCAGCATGTCAAACTGCAGGTGCTCATGCAAGCGGAGACGTCTTACAGGTGGTTGGTCATGTGAGGCAGAAGAGACCGTCAAGGCAGTGGGCACAGACAGGGAGCAGGACCAGGGCTGAGCTGAGCGTCCAGCTTTGAGAGGTCAAGGACACGAGGGAGGACACTGAGAAGGAGCAGCCAGTGAGACAGAAAGAAAACCAAAGGTTGTCTATGGCCATACCACTCTGAATGCATCTGATCTCATCTGATCTTGGAAGCTAAGCAGGGTCAGGCTTGCTTAGTACTTGGATGGGAAAATCAGACATTGTGGGCAACCGGAAGCCGAAAGATTTTTAGTACAATAGAACACTGCCTTGCTGTTTGCATGCAGGTGATCAATACATACTTGTGAATGGAATAAACTCCCTAATAACTGTCCTTTCAAGAAGAGGAGAAGAGAAGAATACTGGAGCTCACTAAACCCTGGATGGGGGTTGGGCTGAGGCTGCGGCAAATGGTCCTCCCCGGCTTTGAGTTCTTAGTGCTCTAAGAGGATTGGTGAGCTTCAAGACCATCATCCCCTCAAGATAAATGTCTTTAGTGCTTCCCCCTAGACACTCTGAATTCAATTAGTTTAATTAGAAAACAAGTAAAGAGGAATTATCTTAATATAGCTTTGCTCCTAACAACTCAAAAAGAATTCATTTCTTTGGTAGTAATCCAAGTTTCCCTCTTTTATGTACATATTCTGAGACAATGATATAAATTCCCTTTTTTTAGCAAAAAGGTGGACTTCTCTTACTCCATAGATCATATTTTTCTTTAGACTTTTTTTTTCTTTGAAACAGGTATTGCTCTGTCGCCCAGGCTAGAGTGCAGTGGCACCATCATAGCTCACTGTAACCTCAAGCTCATGGGCTCAAGCGATCCCCCTGCCTCAGCCTCCCGAGTAGCTGGCACTACAGGCATGCGCCACCATGCCCAGCCAATTTTTCTGTTTTTTGTAGAGACAGGATCTTGCTCTTGCTCGCTTGTCCTGAATTCCTGACCTCAAGCAATCCTCCCACCTCAGCCTCCCAAAGTGCTGGGATTACAGGTGTGAGCCACCATGCCCAGCCTGGTTTTAATAATAATAATAATAATAATACGAAACACTTTCTGATTTATTCATTCGTTAATGAGGTAGGAGCAGTGGTGTGCTAGTAAATGTTTAAAAACAATTAGTGGAGAAGGGGATGCCCTGAATTTTAGCGTTTGCTAATTTCTGTTGTGAAAGTACTCCCACCATGGCTGATTTCAAGCTGCTAATGTGAAACACTGAACTCAGAGCTGGGAAGAGATGCTAACCAACTGCTCTCACAACCCAATGGGAGCTGCTTCTATTAGTAGCACACCAATGGATAGGAATATCAGTCGTTTGCCAAAACTCCCCAAAACTCTGTTGCCCAGGGAATTTTTTCTCTTACATAGAGGCTACCTGGACTTTCATCAGTTGTAAAAGCGGGCTCAGGACCAAGATAACTGGGTTGGTAAATGATGGGGGACTAACTTCGTTGCGTTTGTACAACAAATACATTCCTCCAAAATTGATGCACACTTGCTCTAACTACAAGCATGGGACATCTGAGTGTATGAGCCTGAGAGCTCAGCATGGTGGTGGGAAAGCCAGAATGGCTCAGGGGACAGCCTGGGAGTCCAGGCCTGGCCTCTAGTCCAAGCCCTAATACAAACACTCTGTCTCCTCTTGGACAAATCACTTACTTTCCCTGGGCCCACACATTTCCACATCTAACAAGTAAAAGTGGGGGCTAGACGTGAGAGAATAGAACAGATAATCACCAAGGTTCCCCTTCTAAATCTTCAACATATGACCCTCTGAAATAACAGGAGACTAAATGGGAGACTAGTGTGAAGTATTGTTGTTTCCAAAAATATCGTAATTGGGAACCAATGAGACTGCCAAAGGATGACAGACTTCTTGCTAATTGCTGAATGGTGGGCAGAGAGCTGTGGCCCCTATTCTTACATAAAATGAAGCCTTTTGGATGGGGTATTATTGCTGGGAAACAATGGCTCCCAACTGTTCTTCGTTTTATCTTGTGATGAGATGCAATGTTTGCTTCCAATATGCTCATCTGGGAGAGCTCTCAGTTGAGCCAGAAATGCCTCTAGGAGGCCCATCTCCTCACTGGTTTATGGTATTTTGTCCACAATTATGAGTGGGGTTATTATTCATTACAGTATCCTGATATTAACATTCGTTTGAATTTAGGCTGAAAATACTAGAGAATACTCAGACTGTCACATTGAGTAGTAAACTGATATATAGGAAGTGCATTTGTCATCTATGCCAAGGTCATATAATTATGAAAGTGGCCAAAGATAATCATTATTAGTTGCCTACTTGTAAAAATGGGGTTTCTTATAAACACCTCTAAGAACATTTTTCTGATATACCTTCCATGGTGCTTCAAGTAGGAAAGTATTTCATCAATTAGGAAGATCTGATAGTGAGACATGAACAAGCATTTGACCTCTGGACAACACATTTCAATATTAAAGAGATTTTTTTTACAACTATTGTCAGCAACTTGCCCATGACATACAATACATGATGCAACATAGGGGAGAATTCATAGCATCGTAGGTGGATACTTAAACATGTATTTTAGATGTTTACAAATATATTGTTCATGAACTACTGAGAGTGATTTAGAACTCTGGGAACAGGAAGAATTCCCTAAACTTTATGAGACAGCCTTGGAAAGTAGAATGGTATACTTAATTTATTTTGTAAGTAGATCTGTCATCATTTTAACTGACCTAATAAATTATAAACTATCCATCATACCTTTCCCACTGCCACATCACTCTGAACTATATTGTTCCTGTTATCTTTGACTCCTAAATTTTCTTGTTTTAATTTATCTGCTAGTTCTCTTATAGCCTCTGGAGAATTAACAGTGCATATGTGTATACACACACCATAATGGAACACACGTGGTGGTTAGATGGATGCATTCCTGAATAAAACACCTGGGTTCAAATCCTGGCTCCACCTGAAACCAGCTGTGTGACCTTGGACAAGTGGCTTAACCTCTCTGTGTCTCAGTTTCCTCATTTGTAAAGTGGGGATAATAATAATGTCTCCCTCATAGGGTTACATGAGAACTAAATTAGGTAATTCATGTAAAGTACTCAAAAGAATATGGCATATACCTGCTGGCATTCAGGTAGTATTCAATAAATAATACCTCTTATCATGTATATCCTTAACTCTTGACGGTTGAATTTGAACATCACTGTGTGTGTATTTGTGTGTGTGTGTATGTGTAATGATTATATAAGTTGTGTTTTGTTCTGGCTAAAACTAAACTGCCTTCCTTGCTCATGTATCAGCTAGTGGGAGGATGTGGTCCTCAAGTACGGTATGCCACAGGTGGAGTTGTTCCAGGATTAAAATATATCTGCTAAGGGGATAACCTACATGCTGACAATCAAGTTGATTTTATATACTTTATAAAGTGATTTCCTATAGGCCCTTTGATAGACATTTTTTACGTAAGCATAAATCACTGCAGAGAGGTGAAATGACTAGAGGCTGTGGCCAAATGGCCTTAAGTCACTGGGATCCCCTCCTTCCCCGGCTAATGCACAGGGACCCACTCTACAACTGTCCATTCCTCCTGAGAGTGTTGGAGGTGGAACAGTCCATCTAGAACACTTCCAGAAATGGGACCTCCTGCATGCATCCAAGGTAAAGGAGCCGCTTCATACAACTTCCTCACTTCTGGAAATGTGTTTCTCTGAACTATTTCAAGTTTAGTGGGGCTTTAGCTGAGCCTAAGGTCAGCCTGCAGGTGGGGGGTGGGAGGAGGGACTTTTCTTTGATCCATCTAATGAATTAATGAATTAAACAGAGGTGGAGTTCAGAAGCCAGGCTCCTTGCCATTGCTGAAGCAGGGCTTATTATGAGCGGGCCGTAACTGCTGGAAAAATGCAGCTTCTTGCTAGAAGAATTAGGGACATGGTCCAGTCCATTCATCTTCCCTAATCGAGTTCTTGGGAAATACACATGTAGATTAGCCCCTAACAATGACTCCCAGCTGATTGCTTGGAGTACCCTCCTCCGCGCCCACAATAGTCCTGACTAGCTCTTTATGTCCCGCACAAAGGAAGCCCCAACCTCGCCTTGTCCTGCTTTGCCCCGTTTCCCCGGGGCCCTCACCAGTGGCTGTTGAAGTCTTTTCTGCTTTTCTCCTGAGACTCTGAAATAAACAGTAAATAAAAGCTAACCTCACCTGGACCTATTAGGAGGACCTGGGCAGTCCCAGAGGGAATTAACTTTGGAAAACAAGGCCATAAACCCCTTAACAGCGTGTGGGCAGGAGCTTAAGAAAATGCTGCCAATCTTTGTTTGGCGGTGATTATAGAGATCAATTTAATATTGGGGAAGTTAACATAAAAAGCATTCTCAGTCGGAGGGGAAACAACAAATACCAATTAATTATCCCCAGGGCTGCCCCCTGGTCACCAACACCTCTGCACCTCAGCCACCTGGCGTATGCAACTGGCCCGACAGAATTTGTCTGGGTACCACCAGGCTGTTTGGGGGGACAGACTAGAAAGCCAGAGGAGGCGCTGGAAGCGGCTTCACCTGGACTCTAGGGAACCTCCTGAGGGCTTAAGTCACCCTGGACGCCAGTGCCCAAAGGCCACTCTCTGCAGGCTCTGACTTCATTTCTTCAGGGAGCTAAACTGCCTCTACATCAGCCCCTTAGATGCACCAGTCAGTCTCAGGGAAGGATTACAGCCAGACTGCGAGCTAAGATGTTCTTTGATTCTTTTCAAAAAGATCACACTCCACAATAAAATTGCCAATGAGCTGCAGGCAGAAAACACCGGACAACTTGTCATTGTCAGCTGATCTGCGTTCTAGCTCTGACCCCTCCACTCAATAGCCGTGCCAGTCTGAGCCTCAGTTTCCTCTTCTGTAAAATGGGGACCAATATATCCGTGCTGATCACCTCACAGGGTTGTTAGATGATACGAAGAATGTGAAGGGATTCTGAAAACTATGAAGTGCTATTACTTTTCATTAATTTAGCTTTTTCTTAAAATCAAAAATAATTTCTGACTTGAATCAGCTCCATCTCTATTGCAAACTCACGTGCTTGCTATTTTAGTTTACCTTTTCATAGTTTTATTAAAAATGGAGCGATTAGTGTAATGAACCCCTCCATCACGGAGAATTAACCATTTAACGACCCTTAATGGAGTCACTTGTCCTTTGTAAACGTCCTTCTAGCACCAAGCTATAGGTGGAAAATCCGAGGATGCGTGCTTTTCCCTTGTGTATTCCCTCGACGTGTCTCCCAGACTGGACGTTAAGCTCCCTTTGTTGTCTGACGCCCACGACGGCGCCCTCAGCAGCGCGGGGCCCTCGGAGCGGACGCAGCGAACGCTCGTCTGAATGCGAACGAACGTAAGATACGGAAGGTGGACATAAAGACGCCGCTGCCTGGGAGAGCAGCGCGCCACTGCAATTTTAGGAATGTGGTCCTCTAGGTCCTCAGGCTCTTAGGAAAGCGTTTTAATTCACGTTCCTGGCTAACAGTTCAGTGAGGGCTGGGAGTCAGCCTCGGGTCTCGGCTCCGATTCGAGGGGTGCAGTGTTCACCGTTCCCTTGTCATCAGCACTGCGGGACGTGAAACGCACTCACCCTCACAAATCGTCGTTCCACAAGCCTGTGAGTCGCTTCGGGCCACGGAAGCCTCCGGGGGCCCCACAGAGAAAGAAACGCAGGCGGATTACGCTTGTAACCCTCAGGGAAGCGCGAGGCCTCCTCCCCGGGCGAAGGTCGGTCCCCAGCCGTCAGCTTTGGGTCTTCGCTGCCGCCTGCAGAAGTGCCGGGGTGGGGAGCGAGGCGCCGCCGCACATCGGCAAAGGTGAGACAGAGCAACTCCACGCGGGTCTCCTGCGGGGCTTGAGCAGCGGGTCCGACTCGGGGCATCCCAGCCTCCTGCAGGGGATCGGGCACTGGAGGTCACCCGACCTGCTGGCAGAAACGTCCCCTCGCCTTCAGGGCGGGCGATGGAGTGAGGGAGGCTGCCCTCAAGTCGGAGGGGACAAGGAGGAGTCGTTAAAACAGGTATATACCGACAAACTGCGCGCGACGTCAGGGATTTCGGACCACAGAGGCGAGAGGGGAATGCGGGGGTGCTGGAAGAGAGGGAAAAATTCAAACCGGGAGGAGCGAGGACTGCTTCCAACGTCCTAGAGCTGGAGAGCCTTCCGCTGGATCCGGGCGCTTCCAGGGGCGCCAGGCCAGGGGGCAGCCGGGAAGGTGAGCGGGAGGGCGGGCGGGGGTGTGTTCGGGGAGTGGGGAAAGAGCGGGTGGCGGGAGGTGAGCCCCAGGGGGCAGGTGAGTGCAAGTTAGGGGTAAGCCCGAGTGGGGGTAGGCAAGCCCAAGGGGAGAGGTGAGCCCAAAGGCGTCGACCCCAGTGAGGCAGAACTGGGGGTGGGGGGTCGCCGGTCGAGGTCCTGGGTCTGTCAAACATCCCAGCGCGGGTCCCTAAAGCGTGCGGGTAGTGGTTAAAACGGATCAAGAGGTGGGAGAGGAATGTTCCGAGTGCCGCCCGGGGATGGCAGGGCGAGGACCCCTAGGCTGGCCGGAGGAAGACCCCGCCTCTCTGTGGGGGGAGGGGCTGAGAGCGGGGCTGGGTCCTCCGCGAGAGGGGAGGAGCCGGGGGCAAGCGGGCTCCCCGCCTTTAGCGCCCCGAGCCCAGCCACCCCAGTCCGGACCGCCGACTCCTCCAGGGACCCGGACGGCCGCGCGCGCAGCGCTCGCCCACCTCCAGCGTGCGCAGCCGGGTCAGACGTCGCCTGCGAGCTTGACCTAGGGTCGGGTCCCGTCGGGTGCACGGCCGCACTCGGCAAAAGCCCACTGTGAGCCTCTTCCCTCGGTCTCCAAAGCGCCCTCCCGCCTCCCGGCGCTCCCCATGCACCTGCCGGGCTGCGCGCCCGCCATGGCCGACGGGAGCTTCTCGCTCGGCGGCCACATGCTCCGCAGCCCGGGCGGGAGCACCTCGCGGCTGCACAGCATCGAGGCCATCCTGGGGTTTACCAAGGACGACGGGATCCTAGGTACCTTCCCGGCGGAGCGGGGCGCCCGGGGCGCGAAGGAGCGGGATAGGAGGCTGGGCGCGCGGCCCGCCTGCCCCAAGGCGCCGGGTGGAGGCGCCGAGCCCTCCCCGGCGCCCGCGCCGGAGTACGAAGGTGAGTGCGCACTGGGCTGTTGCCGGGCCCCTGGGCGCCCAAGTTTAGGAGCTCTGCCAGACAGCGCCCCTTGCTTAACTTTTCTTAAGGCACCTGGGCGCGGGTGTGGGGGCTGTCTATGGCGGGAGCTTCCAACTTGCATTTAGAAAAAACTTAGGGACCCATCGCAGCCCTCAACCCCGACCAGCCCCCGCCCCGGGCCTCCTCCGAGCCCACTTGCCAGCGTCCGCTCGAAGGCGGATTAGGCCAGAGGATGGTGCCGGGAGTGTCTCTGACCCTCCCTGGCCTTGTCGCCCCAGCCCCTCGCCCCTACTGCCCCAAAGAGCCCGGGGAAGCACGGCCGAGCCCGGGGCTGCCCGTGGGGCCAGCCACAGGCGACGCGAAGCTGTCGGAGGAGGAGCAGCCCAAGAAAAAGCACCGGCGGAACCGCACGACTTTCACCACGTACCAGCTGCACGAGCTGGAGCGCGCCTTCGAGAAGTCCCACTACCCCGACGTGTACAGCCGCGAGGAGCTGGCCGGCAAGGTCAACCTACCGGAGGTCCGGGTCCAGGTAAAGCGCCCAGATGAGGGACGGGGAACCCGGAGGGCCCGAGGCCCAAACTGCAGCCAATGCTCCTCTGAATTCCCGGGCGTCCACGCATTTATTATGGCGCTTCCTCGACTTGGCACGCTCAGAGCCCCAAAGGAGCATCACAGATCTTCGATGTCCCCCATGTGACACCCCTCAGGCAGTTTGTTCCAGTGTGTAGTATTATCTCCCGTTGGGGGTCTCCCTCTTCTAAAAAGAGGAACTGGGAATGGCTTGCAAGATGAACAGGGTGACAGTTCCTAAGACGCAGCCAGGATGGGGTTGGGGGGAGGGTGCTGAGTGGAAAGAGAACGTAGGCAGCGGCTGGGGGTAACCGGATTGGGGCCCCAAATGCCACCCCAGTCCCTAGCTGCGCCCACCGTGTTCAAGACGAAACCCCTGTCTCCTTGTGAGCGGCCTGGTACCTCGCAGTTGAAACTTTGGGTGGATTTGTTTAAGAGACTGACTTTTCCTTCTCTGGTGCACATCCAACCCAACTTCGCGCTGCAGAGGCCTTTTCTTCTTATCATAAAGGGGTTTTCGCTTTAATTAAAGCTGAATTATCTTTAATCCCTGATCATTAAAATATTTGAAAGCCTTAAATATTTGCTAGTCATCTGTGAAAAATCTGGGAGGATTTCCAAATTGGGAGAGTTTGCAGAGGCCTGAAGGAGAGACAGTGGGAACAAATTTCACTGCATGTGAAAGGCGGTGGAACTAAGATGGGATTTTTGTGTGTCTAATAGATTAGATTTCCAGAAAATGAGGATACTCAGGTGTTTGGGGACTTTTAGCCATGTCTTAAAAGTAAAAGGGGACAAGCTCCTGCCTTTTGTCTTTTCTGTTTAGTTTAGGGGTTGAAAGTAATGAGTGAAAGTTATGGTTTTGAAAAATAGTCGCCTCATTTGACTCAGGAACTAGCAAGGACAGTTCAATTTCTCCTAATTTGGGGCAGTAAAGTTGCAATGATTTCATTGAAGGGGTGGAAATTTTAGCACCTGCTTTCAAGGGAGGAAGGGTGCAGTAGGGAGAGGGAAAGAATATGAGAGAAAGATAAAGAAAGAGGAGAGGCAAAGCCTCCCAGTGCCCTACAGAATCCAGGCAAAGCAGACACCCTTCGTACTGAACCCACCCTCTTTACTTGTTCAAGGGCTTTGGCTTCTTCTCCAAGTTGTGAGGTTCTTGCCAACAGTGTCTGTGACTTCTCTGTCACCACAGGGCCAGCACAGCACCCAGCATATGGCTGTTGTTAATACACGACTGTGATGTAATCAGATGGTGGGGGGTATGAGGCAGGGTCTCCTCCCGTGTTGAAGGCAGCAGTAGAGCCCTGTAATAACCGACTATCCCAATCCTTGGGTCTGTGACACTGGACACTGGATCTGAAGCTATAGCTGATGGGGAGGGGGGGAACGCATGGTTGGAATAGAACAGGAGGGGAATCCAAGGAGGCAGTAGGACCAGAGCCCTTCCCAAGCCAGTGTTGCTCTTTTCTCTATTGTTGGCAAGTATCTAATATTTATGGGAGACACAGGGCCTTAGATATGCAGATGAACGTATCAAGTGAAGGGACAGGGATGCTTACATTTTCGTTGTTTCTCCTTTTCTCCCAAATTCCGGCCCCTCACACACTTGCCCTGCTCTGCTCAGGTGCTAGGGTGCTGTTTTCCTGAGGAGCCCTCCCCCTGCCCCAGCCTCCCTTATTGACTCAAAACTGCTTTCTCCCCTCTGAGGTTGCAACTGTTTTCCCTACTTCCCTTCATAATATAGCACCGATGCCACCAGTGTCACCAAAGTTCTTTTGTATTCTCCACCAAAGTAAATTGGTTCTCTCCGTTCTGCTTGTGAGGGTGGAACTTGGTGGTGAAACATTAATCACACCCTTTCTGGTGCTTTTATCAAATCAGTAATTAAGGTTCATTGGAAGAAGTCAGACTTCACTCTTGGCAAGGACTTTCTATATGTAAAGAAGAAGAAGAAGAAAAACTTGTCATTGAGCTAACATCTTAGTGTAATGTCAAAACTAACTCCATAAAGTAAAAGTAGATCTAATAAACTTGATCGATTGTAATCTTTGAAAGTCATTTATAAGAAATATTGGAAGTACTAAACAGATATCAACTAAATAAAAATTTTATTCAAGCAGCAATTCAAATATGCTTGGGTAAAATAACCCATTTGCTCTATCTAGCTATCATAACCAGTAATCTGTGTAAATAGCTGTATTTTAACATCCAAATCTGTAAGTTATTCTACTTAACAGTATTTATTTCTACCTCTGTTTATAATAAAGGCTAGGTAAAGCACGTAAAGTCTGAGACCAAAAGCAGCCATCAAGAGCTGTACCAGGCAGACAGGAAGCAAAGTCTAAACTGAGTGTCAGAAGGGCTGCCAACTAACAGGTCACAGAAATTTGATGAGCTCTGGTTGCAAAGTCCTACGGTCCAATTGTAGAGTTAAATTCACTTTTTTTCTGAGCACCTGCTGTGTACCAGGAGTTGGAAACAGATGCAACCACAGCCAAGGGTGAGATAAACAGAGAAAAGGGTGAGAACGCCACGGAGGACTAGGATGGGACAAAGAGATTCAGGGGAGGCAAGAAAAAAAGGAGGGAAGAGACAAAAAGGAAAAAACAGGATGGAAAAGAAAGAATTTAGGGGTGGAAGATTGGCAGCTCCTGCTCGGTAGGTGCAGAATAGCCGACCCTCAGTTTTATTGGTGGGTGGGGGTGTCAAGCTGCATTTTACTTGGGGGTGGAGGAGTCAAGCTAGCCGGGCTGCGCTGGAGCAGGGACGGTGACGTGGCCCAAGCCTCGGCTGCCGCCCGACGGCCGCTCTGCTCCCTCCTGCAGGTGTGGTTCCAGAACCGACGGGCCAAGTGGCGGCGGCAGGAGAAGCTGGAAGTGTCCTCCATGAAGCTACAGGACTCGCCCCTCCTCTCCTTCAGCTGCTCCCCACCCTCGACGACTCTGGCCCCCCTCGGGGCTGGCCCGGGCGGTGGCGGCGGGCCGGCGGGGGGTGCTCTGCCGCTGGAGTCGTGGCTCGGGCCGCCGCTGCCGGGCGGGGGCGCCACCGCGCTGCAGAGCCTGCCGGGCTTCGGGCCGCCGGCTCAGAGCCTGCCCGCCAGCTACACGCCGCCGCCGCCGCCCTTCCTGAACTCCCCGCCGCTGGGCCCCGGCCTGCAGCCTCTCGGGCCGCCGCCGCCCGCCTACCCGTGCGGGCCCGGCTTCGGGGACAAGTTCCCGCTGGACGAGGCGGACCCGCGCAACAGCAGCATCGCGGCGCTGCGCCTGAAAGCCAAGGAGCACATCCAGGCCATCGGGAAGCCGTGGCAGGCCCTCTAGGGGGACGTCTTGGGAGCCGACCCGAGCCGCGCGCGTCGTACCCTCACCCTCTCTCCCGGGGTCCCCCACGCAGCCACTCTTTTCCCGTCGCCCCTGCAAGCCACGGCCGGGCTTCCGTCAGGGACGTGCACCTGTTGCTGGCGCACGAGGGGGAAGGCCAGCCCTCAGGCCTGCGGAGGCCACTGGCCACCCCGCGCTCCTCTCGGCCCCCAGCCCCGCAGCTGGCGGGGAAGCGGCCCCCGGGCTCCGCTGGCCGCGCCGCTCCCATCCCCGCGGGCGCTGGGGCCAAAGGGGCCAGCGCTCCTGAACTTGACCGTCCCCAGGTGGCTTGGAGACCCCAGCTAATAGTAACAAGGCGGAGAGAGGGGCGGAAAAATAGAATTTGAGGAACTTTTGTATAAGTAGTTTCAAAGTATTTGAAAGGAGAATTAAAGATTTGTTTGTTTTTGACCCCGTTTAAGGGGCGTCCAGGACCGGGCGGCGGGGGGGCGTGAACGTGCGGGCGCGGGAGGAGGGTGCGGTGATGGGCCGGGTGGGTCAGGAAAAGCGGAGGACTGCGCGAACTCAGGGCTCCCTCGTGCAAATTCTAGGGACACTTTGCTGCGGCAGAGACTCTGCCCCTGCAGACTCTGCCCGCTGCAGCCCCCGAACCCGAGGCGCCCTTCCCTGGCGCCGCGGCGCGTGTGCGGGGTCCGGGGTGTGTGCGGCCTAAGGCTCAGCTGCTGGCGCCTTCCCAGTTCCGGTACCCGGATAGGCCAGTGTCGGTTGATAGTTTGAAGTATTGACCCCAATGGGAAACGTCCACATCACCTTTCACAGGGTGAGAGCGGAGTGTCCCCGCTCCTCTCTTTCCGGCCCGCCGCAGCCCGAGGGCTCTGTGCCAGTGTCTGCCACCCAGGGCTGATGACATTAGTCCTACAAGAACGGAGACGGACTCTTTTTTGTGACTTGAAGTCTCTCTCTCTTTCCTCTCCTCTTCTCTCTCTCTCCCCTCCCCAAGTCGCTCCGCACCCCCCAACCCAGAGTTCTGTTCAGCGCCGTCGGGCGGGCTCCGGGACAGTGTCCTGGAGGGCTGTGGGCCGCCCATCCTTACCCGCGCGTCGGGGACAGTATTGTCGTTTCTTTGGCGCCGGTTCCAGGGCGAGGAAAGAATCCCGAAGCCTCTGAGCGCTTCAGAAGCTCTCGGGGTCTCGCGGAGTCCCCGGTGAAGAAGAATTCAGGACCCCCGCCTGAGCGGCCGCGGTGTTCACCGCTGAACCTGGAAGCTGAGCCACCGCAAGCACAACCTGGATTCCCGCCACACAGGTCCTGGGGATGGGAGGGGGGCTTCCTATGCGCCCAGAGCCTTAGCATCAGCCGGCTACTGTCTGTCGGTCCTTAGCATATTAGTGAAGCTCCTCAGTCCCCTTTCCTCATCGAAATAAACCCTACTTTGCTCGAAGGTGGGGAAAATGCAATAAAATAATCTGTAAAGGCTTTGTGTAAGCTATCAACGACCTGTCATGAGGCAATAGGCGTTGTAATCACGGTTCCTCTGTGAAATATTCCCGGGCTGCTCCCCTGTTCCCAAACCCACTTGCGTAAAGCACGACTGCTCCAGGGCTGGGCGTACAGGAAGTCAGGGCAGGACCCAGTCCTGGCCCAGGGGGTCCTGAGAGACTATGGCTTCACCAGGACTGTGCACCCCTAGACATCCATCTGGTTCCTTGCATACAGTAGGCTGGTCAGTAAGCATTTACTAAATAGGTTATTTTCCCCAAGAGTCAGGGAGTAACATCTGCACCTTCCCTCACAGGACGTCTCCGTTGGGAAATGGATGGAGTAGCCCAAGTAATATCACCTCCTGGCCAGGAAAAAATAAGCAAACACAGGACGAATGTTTGTGTACATTTCCTTCCATTTGGCCTACCTTCCGTTTCAGCGTTTAAAGCCCTTGTTTCAATAGGCATAATTTATTCGGAGAACTCCCAACTTCACTGGCCCGGAATGAGTACCACTCTTGCTCTGCCCTCCTGCTTGCCACAGTCCTGGCACCATCAGCATCTTCTTCACTTCCCTTAGATCATTGCCACGATTATTCATTTTGTTTCCTCTCTGCTGTTTTTCTATTCTTCTTTCTTCATGCAGTTTTCCTGCCACTCTCCCTTCCCCTTCTACTATTTAGTTTTGTCTGAGAGTGGGTGTTCTTCTAAACCATCTCTCTAGGCACCAACAGAGTGAGCCACACCCAAGTTTCAAAAACAAGTCCTTGGAAAATGGTCATAAAAATACTAATAGCTAATGATCACTCAAGGCTTGCTATGTACCAGCACTCTTCTCAGGTTTTACATCTACTGACTCAGTTAAGCCTGACAACAAGTCCACCAGGAAGATACAATTAGCCCCATTTTATAAATGGAAAAATAGGAAAGAGAGGTTGCCCCAGTTTATACTGATTCTAAGTGTTGGAGCTGAAATAACCAGAAGTGCCAGTCGGTTTCACCATAATAGTGCATGTTCAGGGAACCTTGCTGAGTAACTGCGCCTTATTTCAACCCCAAAGAACAGCTCATTAGGCTATATTGGTAACTGAGATCCTGAAGGGTGGGTGCTAGTTGCCCTGGGCCTCTTGGGGAGGTCTGGACACAGCTCCAGCCCCAGGGATCCCCTCCCCCTCCCCTACAGGCAGCTGTAAGGGAGTAGGGGTGCAGGTGGGGCTGGGATCCAGTACTTAACTCAGGTTGGAGGTGAGAGCATCTTGTATAAAGATCATTAAGCCCCGGAAGACTGTGAAACACCTGGGGCCGCTGCTCAAGCTCATGGCTACAGAAAACACTTTGCAGAGGCGCAGGCCAAGGTCGGGACACGGGCTCCGGAAAACTAGACTGCTGGCTCGGTTTCAGGCGTGTTTGAGTCTTTCAGGGACCCCGAGGAAAAGGTAAGCCTGTATCACTTTCCCAGAATTACTTGCAGTGGTTCTTGAATCTTCCATAATGAAGCTGAGGCAGACAACGCCAGCAATGTCCACCAAAGGGAAACAAGAAACCACTTGGGTCTTACGAGGTTCGGAAAGAAAAGGCACCGTGCTGTTCCAGGCAGAGAGGCCTAGATAGAGGCAGGCCTTGATTCCGGCCGACGTGGCTCCGGTCAATCTAAAAGGCAGGCCTAGGAGACCCTTCTGCCCCACCCCCATCCCCACCCCACCAGGTGACGTCTGCTCTGGCCGGCTTTCCGAGCCAAGCAGGTAGATCCGTAGATCTGATCCTTTCTGGCTCTTGGGACCCAGGTTGGGCGGGGCCTGGGCGGGGCTCTCTAATCGCAGGGGCGGGGCGGGAAAGGACGCGTCGGATTGGACCGCGCCGAGAGAAGGGCGGAGTCAGGCAGGAGGCGGGGGTTGTTGGGACGCAGACTGCCGCGTGCGCCGCCGGGACCCTCCGCTGACCCAGAGTGCCAGAGCCCACGCGAAGAGCACCTCCCCTGCTACCCTGGCCACCATCGGCCCCCTCTACCGTGGTTGGGGTGTTTTCAGTTTTTCCTTTGTTCTCTTTCTGCAAGAATCTCTTTCGGTGCGCGAGGGCAGCGTGTCCACACTGCGGGCCACGGCTCCCGGCTTCTGTCGGCGATACCCGCTGCACAATTTCTCTCCCGCGTGGATGCCGGTTACTGAGGGCCTGGTCTCTCCCTGTGCCTGTCTCCAGAGCCACGGGGTCCAGACAGCAGCGGCAGGACCGCGGTGGCCCCCTCGCTGCGTGTCCCGGGGTTCCGCGCTGCGGTCCTGGGCAGATCCATCCCTCGTGGGTTTCCCGTTTTCTGAAGCCAGTTCTGTCCCCCGCGAGTCCAAGCTCCCACCTGCGCTGCCCAGGAGGGTGGTCGGGGCTGGTGTGGGTGGGATAGAATGAGGCGACCGGGAGAGACCCCTCGGGAGGGACAGGCTTCGACCAGTGGTCAGCAACTGATCTGGGACCACTCTGCTGTATTTATTTATCTTAAACATGTATTTAATGTATGGAGAGGCGGGAAATGTCAAACTTGGGAAGACAATCCCTGCCGGTCCCCCACCAGTTAATCTAGCGTATGGCAAAGGGACAGAGGGAGTGTCGATCCCTCCCTCTCTCGGTCAAATTCGTGCGTAAATCAAAAGTCTTTACCGAGACCGACAAACCGAGCCTACCTGCAGGAGGCGGGGGCGGGGAGACAGCCCAGGACCCCCGACTGAGCTTCCCTGGAGCCCGCGTTCTTCCCTGGGGCAGCGTACGGTAAGGACATGCGAGGTGCGACCCGGCGGCCCTGGCGGCTTTAACATTGGATGTGATGCTCTCCCCATCCACCCCCGCGCCAGCGCCACCTCCCACCACAGACCCCTAACCCCACTCCCTGCCTCTCAGTCCGCTTCTCCAGCTCTATTCTAAGGGCTCTTTTTCACCA
>NW_012149396.1:8132323-8133519 GCF_000956105.1 Propithecus coquereli | reverse complement strand
TTGCCCAGTCTGGGCTCAAATTCCTGGACTCAAGTGATCCTCCAGCCTCAGCCTTCTTAGTAGCTGAGATTAGAGGCATGTGCCACTGTGCCCAGTTCTTCCAAATTTTAGCTGATCAGTTGGATGCCCAGAACAAACACATCTCCCAGCCTACTTTTCCATTAGACGTGATTAAATAATGACCAATGTAATGTAAGGGAAAACCCTCTCTTGCCCCTCTCCTGCAGTCTGTTGGCTATGTGCAGGTGTGACACAGGCACTGGAGCAGCCATCTAGGGCCATATCATAAGACCACGTGTTGAGACGTTGAGGAACAAAATAGAAGGAACCTAGGTCCCTAATATACTAGCTCCAGACTGCTACCTAGACTCTCTATTTTAGGTCTAATTTTGGAGGTCACTGTCAGCCAAACCTAAGCCTAATTTATTCATTCCTTTCCTTCAACCCCTATATGCAATTAAGTACATAGCCCTATCGATTTTACTTCAGAATGTCTCTTAAATTTGCATGCCCCATCTTTCCTCTCCCTGCCAGTTTCCTAGTTCATCTCTTACTCATGCCAGTGGCCTCCCATGGCATGCAGTGCTTCTATTATGGTCCTTGCTACATATGGGCCCATTTTATGATTATTTCTTCGATGATTCATTTACAAACATTCATCGACTTCTCTCTCTCTCTCTCTCTCTCTCTCTCTCTCTCTCTCTCTCTCTCTCTCCTAACCTCTGGAGCTATAAAGACACAAGGTCCATATTGGTATCCTTGGCCCTCAATCCTTTCCATCTATCTTTCATACTATAGTCAGAACCAGATGTCTCAAACAATTCCTTTGCTTAAAAACAATTCTTTATGGCCTGTGGGACAAAAGCCAAGCTCCTGAGTATAGCATCTGAGGTTCTTCTGAATCTGACGCCACCCATCTTTCCAGGCTTGTACCTGGCGTCCCCCTCTATCCTCTTTCCCTCCTCACTCTTTGTTCTAGTGACACCAGTGCACTTTTGATTTTTCTGGACCACCATGTGCTTTTTCATTTCAAGGCTTTGAACTTTAGACTAATAAATGAGTCCGGCAAGGCTGCAGAATATAAGACCAATATGCACAAATCAACCGTATTTCTATATATTTGTAATGAACAATCCAAAAATGAAATTAGGGAACAATTCTATCCACAGTAGCACCAAAAAGAATAAAATACTTAG
>NW_012149396.1:8130854-8132273 GCF_000956105.1 Propithecus coquereli | reverse complement strand
AATGTCAAACTTGGGAAGACAATCCCTGCCGGTCCCCCACCAGTTAATCTAGCGTATGGCAAAGGGACAGAGGGAGTGTCGATCCCTCCCTCTCTGGGTCAAATTCGTGCGTAAATCGAAAGTCTTTACCGAGACCGAAAAACCGAGCCTACCTGCAGGAGGCGGGGGCGGGGAGACAGCCCAGGACCCCCGACTGAGCTTCCCTGGAGCCCGCGTTCTTCCCTCGGGCAGCGTACGGTAAGGACATGCGAGGTGCGGACCCGGCGGCCCTGGCGGCTTTAACATTGGATGTGATGCTCTCCCCATCCATCCCCGCCCCAGCGCCACCTCCCACCACAGACCCCTAACCCCACTCCCTGCCTCTCAGTCCGCTTCTCCAGCTCTATTCTAAGGGCTCTTTTTCACCAATAGATTTTATAAATGTTTATTTTATTTTATATTTTGAGACAGAGTCTCGCTGTGTTGCCTGGGTTAGAGTGCACTGATGTGATCATAGCTCACTGCAACCCCCAACGCTTGGGCTCCAGCAATCCTCCCGCTTCAGCCTCCCAAAGGGCTGGGATTACACGCGTGAGCCACCGCGCTCGGCATCACCAACAGAATCTTATTATATTATGAGAAATCCAAGCCTCCAGGAGGCGGGCAGGGACTTTCAAGGAAGCTAATAGTAGGTAATTAAAAGCCAGCACTTCCTCTCTGCTCAGGTAGCCAGAGCCGGGCACAGCCCTTGTGCGTTCAAACCCGCCCGGGAAAGGTGAGGCCCCGCAGCGCTGGGCGGGCGCACCCGACCCTTCCGGAGGACAGCAGTGCTCTCTGTGGCCATGGCGTCCCTTTTGTTGAGGACCAGCTCTAATAATCTGGCCTCAGCTTGTTAACTGAACCATAGTGGGCAGAGTTAATGACTCATTAGTGATTAGTTCCTTTACTGCGCCTTAATTACTCACTGTAAAACCCCTTTCGTAAAACTGGATTAAATCATGTAGATCCCTGGCGGCAACTCACATAGCCCCAGAGGACGTGGAGACTGCCGGGTTCCCACAACCCCTTGAGCAGGCCGGCTGCTTAATGGTAGATGCAGTGGTGGCTCCTCAGCCTGGAAGTCGGGAGAGCTGTGGTCCAGCCGTGGCTGTGGCATTGCCTGGTCGTGTGACCCTAAGCAGGGCACCTTCAACAGGCCTCACTGGAGCGATAAACCGCTAAGATCTCCTCCCTCATCACCTCACCGTAGACACCTAAAATATAACAGCTCATTTTAGCAACATTTTCCTCTGCTCTGAACTTGATATAAGTATTTACTAATATGTTAGTGGGTTCTGAGTGAATTGTATACAAGGATGCCTTCCAGTCCAAAGTTGTCTGTGAAATGCTTTTTCCAATCTGAACAGTGGCTGGGTGCTAAGCCTTCCCTTTGGTATTTTT
>NW_012149396.1:8127389-8129174 GCF_000956105.1 Propithecus coquereli | reverse complement strand
AAATGAAATTAGGGAACAATTCTATCCACAGTAGCACCAAAAAGAATAAAATACTTAGAAGTAAAGTTTTTAGAATTGTAAAACTTACACTCTGAAAACTATAAACATTGTTGAAAGAAATGAAAGATCTAAATAAATAGAGAAACATCCCACACGCATGGATCAGAAGACTTAACATTTACAAGAGAGCAATAGTTCCCAACTGAACTACAGATTCCACACGGTCCCTATCAGGATCCCAGCTGACTTCCTTGTACAAATTAACAAGCTGATTCTAAAATGCATATGGAATTTCAAGGCACCCAAAATAGCCCAAAACAATGTTGAAAAAGAATAAAGAGGACTCACACTGCCTGATTTCAAAACTTACTACAAAGCAACAGTAATGAAAATAGTGTAGTGCTGGAATAAGAACAGATCAATTGAATAGAACAGAGTCTAGAAATAAATCCATACATCTGTGGTCAACTGATTTTCAAAAAGGGTGCCAAGACCATTCAATGGGGAAAGAATAGTCCTTTCAACAATGATGCCGGAACAACTGGATATACACATGCAAAAGAAGGAAGCTGGACCCTTACCTCACACCATGTACAAAAAGTAACTCAGAATAGATCAACTGCCTAAATGTAAGAGCAAAAACTATAAAACTCTTGGAAAAAGACATAGGTGTAAATCTTCATGACCATGGATTTGGCAAAAGCATCTTAGATAGGATATTAAATGAATAAGCAACAAAAAAATTAATAAATTGGGCTTCCTCAAAATTTCATACTTGTGTGCTTCAAAGGACACCATTAAGAAAGTAAAAGGACAACCTATGGGATGGAAGAAAATATTTGCAAGTCATATATCAGCTAAGGCTACATCCCCAACACCTGGGCTGCAGACTGTACCAATCTGCGGCCTGTTAGGAACCAGGCCGCACAGCAGGAGGTGAGCAGCAGGTAAGCAAGCCATCAAGCAGCAAAGCTTGTCTGTATTTACAGCCACTCTCCATCTCTCGCACCGCTGCCTGAGCTCCGCCTCCTGTCAGATAAGCGGCAGCATTAGATTCTCGAAAGAGCAGGAACTCTACTGTAAACTGTACATGCGAGGGATCTAGGTTGCGCAGAGGGCCAGTCCTGCTGAAGTGATAAGCTAGTTTTTGCATCTCCCTATTCCTCATTCAAAGCTCACCTCCTCTAGGGATCTCCCTTTGGTTCTCCCCACCGCTGCTCCACCCCATCCCTCTTCCACCCCCACCTCTGCTCGTTTTTTCAGAGCAGATGGGCCCATGGTAAATGTGACTGCCTGATAGTCGACCAAAAATCTGCTCAAGGTCCAGGTTTTAGCCTGGAAGACTTTGCACTCTCAAACAGCAATTCCAGTACTCAAATGGCAACTCATTTTGTGTTTTCTATGCCTTATTTTGTTTCTTTTTGGGTGAGGGGACCCTTCTTTCAGATTGCTATCATAAAGATTTCATAGAATTTCACGTCAGCAGATTGCAGAAATCCCAGTTCTGCTACTAACTTGAAATGCGACTTTAGGCAAGGCTTTAGACTTCACTCTGGCTGAAGTTCCAGCTAGACCGTAGAACCTCTAATATCCTCCCAGCTGCAAAGTTCCCGTCCAGCAAACAGATTTACTTCAGTAATTTGACCAACAGTGCCATCTGATGGCTATTTTGAGAACTTCACCTGCTGATTACACGTTGGAAGTTTCTAACAGCACGCCAGCCTCCCAGAATCACCAGCAATGAAAAGGCCTTTCCTCAGCCAAATAATGACTTTCCCTTCTGAG
>NW_012149396.1:8111870-8113814 GCF_000956105.1 Propithecus coquereli | reverse complement strand
CAAAAGAGAATTTTTAAAAATATGAGCAATCATATTTTTATCATCCCCAAAGTATACTTTTAACATTAAAATACTTCTTCCAAGATGAGCTAAAGATGATCCAGATGATACTCTTGGACAAGATAGTGTATAATTACAGTGTCAGAGAGTAGAAGGACTAAATATACTCTCATCCTCTTCCTTGGGGCTATTAGAGTTCGCTTGGGTTTTTGATGCATCCTCTGGCATTGATCAGGTGGCCCTCTCAGTTCACCATGGTGACAATCTATCTCCTTTGTCCATCAGCCCATATGTTATGTAACGTATGTGGACCAACTAGAGTGGAAGAAGGGAGGGGAATAGAGAGAAGTTTCTCTGTCTTATCTGGGTCTCATTTAAAGTGATTAATTGGAAGACACAAAGCCCTCAGAGGTGAAGCTGGGAGCATTTTCAGTGCACACGATGAACACCATTCTTTTGCTTTGGGAACGCTAATAGTTCATCATTGTGCATCTCCTTTGAAGAGTTATTTCACATTGTCTGAAGAAAGCAGCCCTGGTGAGGAAATGAATAATGCAATTCCCACATTCTACATGAATTATTCCTCACACATCTAAGCTCAGTTAAAATGCTCTGTGATGCCCCCCAGCAGGAACAGAAAAGTGGGCATTTTGAGGCTAGAAATTGTACTGCGCTGCTTGAAACGCCTGTTTAGTGTATTACCAAACCTCTCATCATAAGCAAAGATTGCCAAATTACCCAGAGCAATCACCTTGTAGCACTTAGAAAAAAAAAAAAAAGACTGTTTTTGAAAGAACAAATTTGAAGGCTACTATGGCTTTCTTCCCTCTTGGATTCTTCCTCCTGATTATCCTGCTTTGCTGCAAGGATTTCTAAATATTGCCCCTCTTAAAAGCAATCTTCTCATCTTGCTGTACTTTGTACACACTTGGCCTGCGTGCTGTGGAGAACAGCCCCCCAGTTCCTGCTCTCCCAGAGTCCCAGGCTGGGGACTGACTGTCCTATGGAGTAGGAATGGGCAGGTATCAAAGGGGAAGTTCTTTGGTGGGGGGAAGGGGAAGGGATATCTGTTATTTGTGGTTGACCACGTCTTTGAACACCCTCTCTCCATTTTGATAGGGTCCCACTATTTTAATCTCATGTTCCCAAAATACAATCCTAAAAACTACATTTTCTAGCTGCAAGGGCTAGGCGTGTGGTCTAGATTCTACCAATCAGACACACTCATTCAAGACTCTGATTTGGGAGTGAGCCCCCGGTGGAAGAGGTTTTGGCATCATGCCATGGGCGCAGGCTGTGGCAGAGGCAGAGGGAGAGAATGTAGACTTGGGCAGTTCTGCAGAGTGCTTCTAGGGGTGGCCTCCCATCAGCCCCATCGGTGGCACGGCTCTGGGCATTGAGCCTGTAAGTTTAGGCTTGAGCCCGTTTCTCTGGTCTTCCCTTTCTAATATCCACTCATAAATTTCTCCTTTTCAACTTCAACTACCCAAGGTGGATGCTTTTATCTGCAGCTAAAAATTACGTGACCCAATAGGCACACACAGATATGTGATGTAACGCCACTTGCAAATAAGTTCTAGAAAGCTCTGCTTGTAGAGAAGACTACATCTCTCAAATAGAAAGAGTCTAATCTTGACCTGGGCTTGCCATGGAGGAGCCCTGCAAAGGGCAGGAGGTTGGAGTGAGCTGTTCTTACCTCTCAGACAGAACTCAGGAAAAAAGTGATTGCTCCCAGGTTTGTTGCAGCATTAAAAAAAAAAAAAAAAAAAGACTGCTGCTAAAACGCAGGATCATGTACATTTACTTTTGAGAGACAATCAAACAGGTAACAGTCTAGATGGAGTTAATCTAGGAACATTGCCTCATGTCCAGGAACCTTTTTCTCTCTGCGTGAAGTGCCACCATTAGAGAGAGCTTCCCCTGGGTCTGGAATATTTTCTTCAT
>NW_012149396.1:8105902-8111820 GCF_000956105.1 Propithecus coquereli | reverse complement strand
ATGCCTGTAGTCCCAGCTACTCAGGAGGCTGAGGCAGGAGGATCGCTTGAGCCCAGGAGTCTGAGGTTGCTGTGAGCTAGGCTGACACCACGGCACCCTAGCCTGGGCAACAGAGTGAGACTCTGTCTCAAGAAAAAAAAAAAAAAAATCTGGTGGGGAGACACCTTGCAGTCCAGTGACTTTGTTTGACCTCCCTCCAATTAGCACACATGTGACTGAGGTGCAAGTGATACTAAGGGTCACAGGGAATTTGAAGTTGTCAGTATCTTGACTGGCAGTGGGTGCACAGCCTACACAGATGGTAAAAATATATAAAGTTTCCACACACACACAAGTACAGTTATAACTGGGGAGATCTGAATAAAATTAGTGTGTTGTGTCCACGTCGACATCCTGGTTGTGATATTGTGGTAAAATTTCGCGAAAGGTTACCGTTGGAGGAAACTGGGCAAAGCGTAAAAGAGATCTCTCTGTATCATTTCTTATGACTGCATGTGAATCTACAATTATCTCAAATTTTTCAGTTAAAAAAGGGAGAGCTTAACTTATTTCGGGCAGAGGTGGTGATAAAGACAGAAGCTTCTTTGAAGAAGTGACACAGAAGCCAAGACATGAAGGCAAAGAGGGCAGCAGAGTGTGCCAAGGCCCAAAGCAGCAAGTAGCTTGGTGAATCCATTTCACTAAACAGAGCCCGATGAGACTGGAGTCTTCTAAGCGAGGCAGAGAGTGGTGTCAGGTGAGGCCGGAGGCAGCGGTCAGGCAGGGCAATGGGCTGTTGTAAAGATTTGACCTTCTGCCTGTCAATAAAGGGAGGTCCCGGAAGGTCGAAGCTGGAGAGTTGTATGATCTATGGACTTTGGGCGAATGGGGAATGGGCTGGAAGGCTGCGAGGAGGCCCATGGAGAGGCCTTTTAGGGTCTGTGGCAGTGCGGTAGGAAGTATTTCAGCATCCCTCAAGAAAGAGATTCAGGTGGTAAGGTTCATTTTGGACTCGGTGAGAGGGCACAAGCAGAATATTATATCTCTAGGTTGGGCTTAGTAAATAAAGGACTTGTTTTGAGTGTCAGCCTTTGGCTCAGCAGAAACTGGAAAAACAGCTGAAAATCCTGGTTGAGGTCTACAAGAAAGAAAATCAATGTTACCTCACCAACTGGGTAACCACCTTGGGTTTCCTCTTTTTTTTGGTTATACTCTGGAAACCACGTGCTTATCCAGCACTGCCAGTGGGGTGGAGGGAGGCCTCGGGGTTACCCTGACAATCCACCAGAGCCACGGCTGGAATCTTATCGTCACCTGACTTGCTAGTACGCCGGTAACAAATGTCCTTTTAGTTTAAAGTGATACGTGGCTTCCTGTTTAGGTGCCAGCTGTTTGGGATCGCATGTTTTGCTTTTAGCCAACTTAAAATGAAGAAAGTCAGTCCACGGGGCCTGGAGGACAGGAAATAAATCAACCACGAAGCTCAGGACCCAGCCCCTCATCACGCAGACCAGAGTTAGGAGAGGTGGAGGAAAGCCCTGGGCCCCCTGCCCCACCAGGACCAAGATTGGACACAGACATTTATCGATAGCTTCAAAACTTGACAAAGAGGTTCTCGTTTATGTGACTCTTTTTTTTTTTTTTAAACATTTCACCTATCAAAATCATATGGAGCCATAGTCCCAGCTACTGGGGAGGCCAAGGCAGGAAGGCAGGAGGATCACTTGAGCACAGGAGTTTGGATTGCACTGCGCTGTTATCACAACTGTGAATAGCTAATGCACTCCAGCCTGGGCAACATAGTGAGACCCCATCTCTAAAAAAAAAAAAATATATATATATATATGTAATTTCTTGAAGTCTTCCTGCAAGTTCAGTTTTTCTCTCAATCTAATTATCCAGAGAATCACTATTCTTCACAAATTTCTATTTGTGAAGTTAAAATCTCTACATAATGGTTGTTCATTCTATGAGAACCGTGCCTTCAGTTATCTCGCAAACACGTAAAGTGCCACAAAATTAGGTGAAACAGAGCAGAGAGAGATCATACTGGGGTTTGGGCCATGCGGATCCCCGGAGTTCAGTGAGATTCTGAGTAAGGCTTGCTTTTTACTTTGTTCCAAGATACAGTGAGAACTCTCAGCAAATGGAACTCTGGAAACAGATGGTCCGATCCCAAATACTCCAGTAGGTTCTATCCAGGCTCTGTTCGCTTATTGAGAATGGCTCACCAGTAGCACTTCAGAGTGGATTGCATTGCCTTGCAATCTGGCCTCTTTTTTAGCAGGCTTCCTGCCTTATTCTGGTGACCAGCCTGGGAAGGAATGAATCTTCAGTATCAGCCAGCGGAGCAAACATTACGTGGGCAAACTGCCTTCTGAAATGATGCACACAACTAGAGAATCATAAGCACGAACAGGAGTTTAAACACTATTATTAAACAAACCACAGAACAGTCTCCTTACCCCAACATGGGTAACATTAAGCTATGATCATAAATTCAAATGCCTAGAATGTGCAGGCAGGTGATATAAGCAAATGAAGCAGGCAGGGACGTGCGCTTGGGTGTGGTGGGGAGTGTGGCAAAGTGGAGAATGTGTGCCTCATACACAGGGGCAGTACCAGCACTGATTGTCTTCCGGGAAAGCAGGCACTGTAGCAGGTCTTCCAATTTTGCGAAAGCTTGCAACTTGGATTTTTTTTTTTTAAGAGACACGGTCTTGCTCTGTTCACCCAGGCTGGAGTGCAATGTCCTGATCATAGCTCATTATAGCCTTGAACTCCTGGGCTCAAGCTATCCTCCTGCTTCAGCCACTCAAGTGTGGCACACCACACCCAGCTAATTTTTTAAAAAATTTTGTAGACAGGGTCTCACTATGTTGCCCAGGCTGATCTTGAACTCCCAGCCTCAAGCAATCCTCCCACCTCGGGCTCCCAAAGTGCTGGAATTATAGGCTTGAGCCACCACACCCAGCTTCAACCTGTATTTTTATATGAAATCCTTTGGTATTTAAGTGTTTGTGACTAATTCTAATTTCTAAGACACTGTCCAGGCAAATAGCATGTCTCCAAACAGCATCTGATCAGCAGACTGCCTGTTCCTGTCCACAAAGTTAAATTGTTTTTCACGTTATCCACCTTTCTCTTCTTCCTCCATTCCCAGGAGTTAAGTGGGAAGCAAGGAGCTCCCTCTACAATCTGGTCTGAGCCTGTTTTTTTGGTTTTCATTTTTTAATTCAAGTTGAACCCTCAGCCTGTCCATTTAGGCTGTCTCTAGTTGAGGCATCTTGGGAAACTGCCAGGTGGAGAAGGCAATTTGAAGCTGTTTCCTTTTCATTTCTGTTTATGTCAGCCGTGGAGTGGGAACAGCAATTATGTTACAGTAACGGCCTCTTCTGTTGCAAGGCAAAGAAAGGAGTAGAAAGAGAGAAGCCCTGACAGAAGAGAGGAATGACCTGTCAACTGTAATCACCAGGGCAGTGCTTTGAGCAAAGGAAATGGACTTGTTCTTGCTCTCAAAGACTCATAGCTTTCAAACCATCCGGAGAATTTTACATGAGCTTCTGAGAATGCAATAAAACCTAGAATGTTTCCACTTAATGGCAGTGACTAATTTTTGAAATTGCTCTATTGATGGAACCAGAATTGTGTAAGGTCACAAGCAATGAATTTCATACTATATTACAGCAGATGCTGATGGGTGTCCATCCCAAAGCAATGCCACCCTCCTTTCTTACTGAGATAGTCTTGATTTTGTTTAGGTACTTGCCCCTCCTTCCAATTGGTAAATCCTAACTGGGTGAGGCCAATCATAGTGGTCCCTCCTTTTGGGCGATGATACGTCCTTGAGCTTTGCACACCCTTCATTAGTGCTGGGTTCAGGGCAAATATGTAACCCAGCTGTTTACAGAGGTGTGAGGGACATAGAGGCGTCTGGGAAAGGATTTATCACTATTGATTAGGTGAAGCATAAAAAGAGATGGTCTCTCTTCTTCCTCTGAATGTTGTCCTGGCTGGATGTGACACCTGGAACTCCAGCAGCCATCTCGTGACCATGAGAGAAGTCAGTGTAAGGACAAATCTGACATGTCGGTGGCAGAAGAGGAAGACAGAAAGGCCCTCGTCACTGAAGATATATTTGAGTCACTGAATTATTAATAAATGGAACTAAGCAAGCCTGGGTTCCTCCCTCCTCTGGAGTTCTTGTACACGAGATAATAAATCTTTTATCTTTAATGCCAATTCAAGTTGAGGGCTTTCTGTTACTAACAGCCAAAGTTATCCTAACTGATATACAATGTTCATTCCTAAAGGTCTACAAAAATAGTCTCTTTCCATCTAGAGTCCTGTGGAATCATTCATTCATCATCCGTTAATCAGCATAATTTGTCCAGTCAGAGGGAAACCAAAAACAGTGCCATGGCTTTCCTTCTGCCAAAGTCCAGATTGCTCACCTGGGTCCGTTTGTTTACCAAAACCCCTTGTGCCATAGTTTGGTTTCTCTGAACCCTCCAAATCTCATGTTGAAACTTGATCCCCAATGTTGGAAGTGGGGGCCTAATGAGAAGTGTTTGGGTTATGGGGGTTGATCCCTCATGGATAAATTAATGCCCTTCCTGGGTGTAGGGGTGTGTTCTTGCTCTATTAGTTCCCATGAGAGATAGTTGTTTAAAAAAAAACGACCTGGCACCTCCTTCCTCTCTCTCTCTCTCTCTCTCTCTCTCTCTCTCTCTCTCTCTCTCTCTCTCCCCCTCCCTCTCTTGCCATGTTATCTCTGCACACACCAGCTCTGCTTTGCTTTCTGCCATGAATGGAGACGGCCTAAAGCCCTCACCAGAAGCAGATGTTGGTGCCATGCTTCTTGCACAGCCTGCAGAACTGTGAGCCAAATAAACCTCTTTTCTTTATAAATTACCTTATAGCAACACACTAAGACACCTCGTTTCTGATGGAGGAGAGCAAATACACGTCCCACATGTATATATACATAAACATGTGCATAAAGATAGGTGTGATACAGCATGGAGTTGGTTTTTTTCCATGTAAGTGGATACTTGGAAAATACCATACCTTGAGTTTAATTTTAGAAATTAAAGATGACATCCAATCTACAAAACATGATCTCTATCACAGCCTCTTGTTTTCAGAGATGGAGAATGGAAGAGGTCATGAAGAAGCATACTGTCTGTAAACCGTGGTTTTCTGCCACTCAGCATTCAGAATGAGACATGGGACAGGACAACTTCATATTAAATGTGGAGATCTTTGTCTAGGAGTCTTTCAGTCATGTCAGGCTTAAGAACCACCAGTTCCAGCTTGGTTCTTTCCTAGGATTTAATCTTGTAATAGCTGACATGGCAAACACTGCTAGTTGCCTGTCCAACATCCATCCTCTTCTTTTTCTTGTTAAGAGAAACATGTTTTGTTGTTTTGGTTTTTTTGTTCAGTAGGGAAGGAATGATGGGGTAGCAGTTTCCCCAGCTGAAAAATGACATTTGTCAGGTTTTTTTGCTGTTAGAAGTGGTCATGTGATACAGTTCCGACCAAAACACAAAGGCTGAAGATTTCTGAGAAAATTTTGCTTTCTTGATATAGACCCCATCCTTTTCTCTTCCCTTTTTTTTTTCTGAATGAAGCTGGGGTGTGTTGGCTGGGGCTGCAGCAGCCATCTTATGACTGATTATGAAGGGAAATTTAAGAAAACCACAAAGATCTTAGCTAGGAATCCTTGGATCACTGCACTGGCCTGCACTGCTAGCCCCTAAACTTCTTATGATATGAGAGAAAATTAAACTTCTATTTTCTTTAAGCCATGGATATTTGGTTTGGTTTGGTTTTATAGCATGTATCCAAATGCAATTTCTACTCAATATAGATACAACTGACAGCCAAAGTGCCACATGCTCCTAAAGGAGAGGGCTCTAGATTGTCAACCATCA
>NW_012149396.1:8091840-8092373 GCF_000956105.1 Propithecus coquereli | reverse complement strand
CTCTTGCTCAGGCTGGTTTCGAACTCCTGAGCTCAAACAATCCGCCTGCCTCGGCCTCCCAGAGTGCTAGGATTACAGGTGTGAGCCACCACGCCTGGCCCCAGTCATTCTTGATTGTATGTTGCTTCCTCTATATTTGAAGCTTCCTTTGGAGCATTTCAAATATTAATAAACAAAACATGCCTATTCTCTGTACTGATTGGATGGGACCCTGAGAGCAATCCCTTAAAAATGAGGACCAACTGACACATTTACTTCCTTTCCATAACAGCCTCTGGAACTCATTCCCCGCCCCCATCTTCATGTCCACAAAATAAAAGAAAAAAACCTAAGGCTGCAAGGAACAGTGGACTGGATCCAAATAACAAAGGGAACCCAAAGGCCAACTGACACCTCCACTGAAACCCAGAATAAGGTACAGCCACATCCAGGATTATGGGTGAGGCCCCAGAGCTAACCTGAACACTGCTCCATGTTACAGAAACCATGGGGTAAAACCTCCATTAGTTGCAGAATACAATTAAATGATTTGG
>NW_012149396.1:8048559-8091790 GCF_000956105.1 Propithecus coquereli | reverse complement strand
AGCAATCACCTTGTAGCACTTAGAAAAAAAAAAAAAAGACTGTTTTTGAAAGAACAAATTTGAAGGCTACTATGGCTTTCTTCCCTCTTGGATTCTTCCTCCTGATTATCCTGCTTTGCTGCAAGGATTTCTAAATATTGCCCCTCTTAAAAGCAATCTTCTCATCTTGCTGTACTTTGTACACACTTGGCCTGCGTGCTGTGGAGAACAGCCCCCCAGTTCCTGCTCTCCCAGAGTCCCAGGCTGGGGACTGACTGTCCTATGGAGTAGGAATGGGCAGGTATCAAAGGGGAAGTTCTTTGGTGGGGGGAAGGGGAAGGGATATCTGTTATTTGTGGTTGACCACGTCTTTGAACACCCTCTCTCCATTTTGATAGGGTCCCACTATTTTAATCTCATGTTCCCAAAATACAATCCTAAAAACTACATTTTCTAGCTGCAAGGGCTAGGCGTGTGGTCTAGATTCTACCAATCAGACACACTCATTCAAGACTCTGATTTGGGAGTGAGCCCCCGGTGGAAGAGGTTTTGGCATCATGCCATGGGCGCAGGCTGTGGCAGAGGCAGAGGGAGAGAATGTAGACTTGGGCAGTTCTGCAGAGTGCTTCTAGGGGTGGCCTCCCATCAGCCCCATCGGTGGCACGGCTCTGGGCATTGAGCCTGTAAGTTTAGGCTTGAGCCCGTTTCTCTGGTCTTCCCTTTCTAATATCCACTCATAAATTTCTCCTTTTCAACTTCAACTACCCAAGGTGGATGCTTTTATCTGCAGCTAAAAATTACGTGACCCAATAGGCACACACAGATATGTGATGTAACGCCACTTGCAAATAAGTTCTAGAAAGCTCTGCTTGTAGAGAAGACTACATCTCTCAAATAGAAAGAGTCTAATCTTGACCTGGGCTTGCCATGGAGGAGCCCTGCAAAGGGCAGGAGGTTGGAGTGAGCTGTTCTTACCTCTCAGACAGAACTCAGGAAAAAAGTGATTGCTCCCAGGTTTGTTGCAGCATTAAAAAAAAAAAAAAAAAAAGACTGCTGCTAAAACGCAGGATCATGTACATTTACTTTTGAGAGACAATCAAACAGGTAACAGTCTAGATGGAGTTAATCTAGGAACATTGCCTCATGTCCAGGAACCTTTTTCTCTCTGCGTGAAGTGCCACCATTAGAGAGAGCTTCCCCTGGGTCTGGAATATTTTCTTCATCGAGATGAGTGTCCTATTGGAAGGCAAATCCTTCTAAGAGGGATTACACCTTCATCACGAGCTGTATGGGGGCTTTAGTTGACACAGGACTAAGTTCTTAAGAAAGACACCCAAGAAGGCCCCACGATAGAGCACAGGGTTCCTGAAGAGGAAGCTGGAAACACTGAAATTGCATGTATTTTCCCAGGGCTGGCTCTGTTGTGAATCAACATGGTTTTAAAAGGCATTAGAAAGAACACATCACCTCTTGTAGGGTTCACAGACAATCAAAACAAGAGCAAGATAAATACATCGCTTTAAGGTTTCAAATGTGATTTTCCTAAATGAAGAAAATCTAAACATATGGCAAGAAGCTTTAAAATCTGTTAACGTGCAAATGTCATGATAAAAATGGAACTGGTGAGTGTTAACGAACTGCCAGGCCACATTCTCTGAAAATGGAAGGAAATCTCTTGAATTCGTCTTATCCTTTCACTGTGGAGCTAACTAAATCTGGCACTGGGGACTACTTCTCCCAGACTGGCAGTGAAATTTTTAAGAAAAAGTGCTACTTGTTAGGCTTAAATATACTGAAAGGGAGGTTTAAAATGAGGTAATGCAGGAAACCTGGTGATTGTGGAGGTTTGGATCCCAGTTCCGTCTACTATGTGACTTTGAGCAAGTCACCTGACCTCTCTAATTCTCCATTTCCTCATCTATTCAATGGGAATGATAATTCTCAGCTTAAAGGATTAGTATATTCCTCCATCAATAATATCAGCAAAATACCTGGTCATTGTAGGGGCTGAAGATAAGGGAATTCTTAAGTGATGGACAGGCCAGCCTCCATCTTCAACCTGGCCCATCTGACAGTCACCGTGAAGTGAGTATAAGCTCCCAGCGGTAGCCTCAAGTAAGTGGCGACAGGGATTCAGTAAGTGGCCTTCAGAAAGGAGAGCTAAAAATTCATCCTGACTTAATCAGTGAGCACACAAGTACATTATCAAGCTGTGTGTTAATCTCTGCCACACTGTCCTCTCATCTGCTATTGAAATAAAACAACAGCCTGACCTTTGGACAATGTGTTTAAGCTTTTATTATGAATGGTAACAGCTTGGGGCCTTCAATCTAATCAACAAAGAGCCTAGATGTAAAAAGCATCAATTGGAAGACTCTTTTTGGAGAATTGTTCACAAAGCAAACAAGTGCAAACCAGAAGATGCTGCTTGAAGATCATGAATTTAGTCAAGGTTGAAAGGTACAAGAACAGTTAAGTATTTTGCACAAAGGAAATCTTGATGATCCAGTAGAATCGGTGTTCGCAGAATGCAGTCTCTTAAGGGTTTTGCTTTCTCCTTTCAGAGAGATGGTCATTGTCATTGTTCATTCAGCTGGGAGTTCCTTCCTTCTCGTTGAGAACCTGGAGCAGAGAATCTACCAGCTTAAAAAATATTAGAAAGAGTTAAGCAAACACAGGGATGCTGAAGTCTAATACCAGAAGTAAATCCATTCCCAAAAAACCATCATGGCCACTTTGGAGTTACAAAGGCAAATTCTTAGGTGAACCCCAGACCTACTGAATCAGAAACTCTGGAGTGGACCCCAGCAATTTGCATTCAGATGACTCTGAGCGTGGAGAATTTGGGAACCACAGTTGTGCCCAGAGGGAGAAATTCTGCTTTTCTTTTTTTTAGCTACTGGATTTTGGGGTCTTTTGGTTATACCAGCTTAACTTAAGCCCTGATTACTCAGGTCTATTTTAACCAATGTTGGAAATTAACCAATGTTGGAAATTAATTATCCACAGGAATTTATTTCTCGAGTAGCAGCTGAGAAAGGGGACTCAGAGAATGTGAAATTTGAATTTTTAATTTGCATACGTTGACAATGCCTCATGACACCAATCAAAGCCAGTCTCTGAACTATGCAATTACTCATTACAAACCTATAACTGTAAATGGTAGTGGTGTGGGCAACTTGGGAAAAGGAGTTAATCTGGGTTTCTGCCAATGCTAAATTTATTGTGGTTTGCTTGTTGTGGCTTATGCTCAAATTAACTAAGACTGAAGAGAGAAATAGTAGCTATGATTTTAAAATACTTATTTGTTCCCATATAATACCCTTTACTCACCAAGATGAGGAAACACTTTGCATCCAGGCTAGAACTTATTACTCTTCTCACAATTCTCTAGCAATTCCGATCCCCCAACTTCCAGATTAGCCATTTGTTTCTAACAGAGGAACTACTGATATTCTCAAAAATATTGTCTGTTCTCTTTTGACCCAGTGCTCAACTGTTTTGACCAAGCGCTAATGAGCCCAGGACCTGGAGTTCGTCTCCCACTTGCCAATTAGCTTTGCTTTCCTCCGCGAGCCCAGGATGCCCTGTTAAGGGCAGCCAGCCTGTCTGAAGATGCCACCACCCATCTTGCCTTATTAACCACTGTCATACAAGGGGCCAGTTGACATGTGGGAAAAAATCCACAGAAGTTCTCCCATTGGCTCAAAATATTGAACATGAGAGGTTTGGCTCAAGGGAATGGAATCAAGCTAAAAGGGAAAGGCGAGCCATGGAGCCCAGGAAGACCAAGGAGCCAGGAGTTGAAAGGTCCAAGTGTAGGGTGTAGGAAGGAGCTGTACGTGAGGTGGGGGGCGGCTTCACTCTGCTCCTTCCCAGAAACCATTGGGGTAATCAGAGGGTTATTAGTCATTCTTTTTTTTTTTTTGGTTTTTTTGAGGCAGAGTCTCACTGTGTTGCCTGGGCTAGAGTGCCGTGGCGGCAGCCTAGCTCACAGCAACCTCAGACTCCTGGGATCAAGCGATCCTTCTGCCTCAGCCTCCCGAGTAGCTGGGACTGCAGGCATGCGCCACCATGCCCGGCTAATTTTTTCTATATATTTTTAGTTGTCCGATTAATTTCTTTCTATTTTTTTTAGTAGAGACGGGGTCTTGCTCTTGCTCAGGCTGGTTTCGAACTCCTGAGCTCAAACAATCCGCCCGCCTTGGCCTCCCAGAGTGCTAGGATTACAGGTGTGAGCCACCACGCCTGGCCCCAGTCATTCTTGATTGTATGTTGCTTCCTCTATATTTGGAGCTTCCTTTGGAGCATTTCAAATATTAATAAACAAAACCTGCCTATTCTCTGTACTGATTGGATGGGACCCTGAGAGCAGTCCCTTAAAAATGAGGACCAACTGACACATTTACTTCCTTTCCATAACAGCCTCTGGAGCTCATTCCCAGCCCCCATCTTCATGTCCACAAAATAAAAGAAAAAAACCTAAGGCTACAAGGAACAGTGGACTGGATCCAAATAACAAAGGGAACCCAAAGGCCAACTGACACCTCCACTGAAACCCAGAATAAGGTACAGCCACATCCAGGATTATGGGTGAGGCCCCAGAGCTAACCTGAACACTGCTCCATGTTACAGAAACCATGGGGTAAAACCTCCATTAGTTGCAGAATACAATTAAATGATTTGGGAGAAGGGCACTGTTCAAAGACAGATTAAGGTTCACCTTGAACATGATTGGCCGTAATTGCCATGGAAATTTCCAAGCCTACTTGTCATGGAGTAGTAGTCTAGACTGCATGTTACACAAATCTTTTATGAATTAAGTAAATATCTTTGTCATAAAAACATAGGAAATGCTCTGAGTTTCTAACTACAGCTCTAGGAGAGTTGGCAACAGAACTTGGTGTTTTATTACTAAAATAGGAGAGGAGAACATATGTGGATAGTTTTTAATTTTAAGAAAAGTCCTGCAGCCTCTGAAAACTCCTGCTGCTAATTCTGGCAGTGCTCAGTGAGGTCATTAAGCTTCTCTCTAACACTGGGAGATGCATCAGTTTCTAATAGAACTATTCTCTTGGCACTCCCTCTTTTCGAATAAGATAATTGTAAGATATTTTCAATTTTCATAATGACATACTTTCATTGAGATGGAATTTTCAATGCAAGAGGAGTGATAAAATGTTTTGGTCTCTGCAAAGACTAAACTAACTGTGCAATTTGTTTTTCACATTACTGGGAAATATATCCAAACGAATAGTACCAATGTGTGCAATAGCTAATGATTCAACTTGAGGTGGAATGAAAAGGGATGGGCTTTCTAAACTTGCAAAAATAAAAACAATGCATAGAAAGAGTAGAAAAGCAAGGCCTGATGATAAAAAGATGATCTTTTTCAGCTCACACGGGATAAGTACTATTCCCTTTAAGCAGTCAGTCTTCATGGCGGCCCACACAATCTGTCCTGTAATACTGCCACTCGGAGACCTTTGTAAAGCTATGTGTTTGTAATTGCCTTTGAAGTTTACAGAATATTCTTCTGAACATAGTGGGACATTTTTGATCCTTAAAGAAGAAGTTGAATTTTTCAAAAGATTCCAAAGATAATGCAGAACAAGGTTGAGGAAATAAAGCAATTCAAACTAAACATTGCCGTATGGTTCAAAACTGGGGCATTATAGGTTAATAATATGATGGTGTGTGCTGGTGAGGGGGGAGTATTTTATGAACAAGCTGTGAGGGCAAGTCCCTGTCAATGTCTGTAAAAGTTATTTTCCAGGGTTTTGCGGTGGTGATTTTTGTTACTCTTCAGACAAATGGGAAGGGTACCACCGTTGAATATCCACCCCCTGGAACTCCAGCAAAGCACTTGACCAAGAAAAGGCATGGCAACTAGGAGCTGCGAAGGCAAACACAAGTTCACAGGGCCCACAGAGGCTGATCACATAACACCCATAACACAGGTGTGGAATCTCTCAGGCCTTTGCGCAGAGTTGGTACTTATTTCTATATTGATCGATTTAATCCAGATTTTTCTTTCTGAGTAAAAGGTACTAAAGACTTTCTCTCTAGGTGCTTAGTGCAACAGATGAACTTTTAGTTTGCATTGAGCATAGGAAATCCATGGTAAACCAAAGGGCAGTGAAACACGAGCTTTCCTCCAGAGAAGCCAACTGAGGCTTGGCAATGTTGTCCCTGAGCCTCTGAAAGGGGCCATCAGCCAAAAAACTATCACCATGGAATACTGAAGGAGGGAGTTCTCCCAGCTCTGTGAGTAAAAAGCAGTATTATTTATGGTCAGAAACAGCGAGAAACAAGGCCTGCTATTACATCCTGCATCCTCCGTATTTAAGATCAATAAGGACCATTCCCTGGAAGGTGTCTCGCAAGGTACAGACTGTGCAAGACAGACTGAGCACGGGCTCTTGCCCTGGTTTCATCAATGAAAAGTTATGTGACTAGTTTTAGTTTCCTCACTTCTAAAATGAAGAGAATAATAGAATCTTCCTTCTAAGACTGCTGTAAGCATAAACTGAGAAAATCAAGGTAAATTGCTTTAGCTTTCCTGGATTATAGTAAATACTCAATAAAATTAGCCATTATTATTATTGTTATTGGAATTATTATTTTTGTCTTTTATTATATATCATGAAAACCTTATAAAAGTTAGTGATAATCACCCCATTTTCAGTTGCCTTGCTTTCTTCTTATAAATTTTTTTCTCTCCTTTATCCTGTTCACTGTCTTTGTATCTAAACATTGACAGCTTGGTGTCATTATTTTCCTGTCCCCTCTATAAAATCATGTACAAGATGAATCACTTGGCCTCAGATAGGGTCACCAAGTTTTGAAATATTAGGATGAAACCTGAACTAGGTAGTCTTAGAACAAATATGAAGAAGTACTACTTTGCATATAAAGTAGCCAACAAGAATGCTCTCTTCTAAAAACGACTATACATAGGCTCTTCCACTAGTGTTCATCAAAAATAAACATAAAGTCTGTAGGCCCAGTGAGATTAACACAAATAGTCTATGGACTCACTGTCAAAACATTCTGGTAGGATATTGGAAGTTTAAAAAAATGCCATCAATGCACAAATTGGGAATAAAACTAGACACAATTGCTAATAAAACTCCTAAATTGGAGTTTGGAATCAATACCCTCTCAAGGGGCTAACAGGAAAAATAAACTATGACATCAAAGAGAAAAGGTAGCATGGAAATTGTCTGCTGATTTGCTTAGCATTATTGGTGTTGGCCTAATATAGTGGTTGTAAAGGCTTAAAGCCATTTTCTTCTTCCTCTCCTTGCATTCTCTCCAAACACCTCCCGTCCCACTTCTCTAGTATCTTTGTTTACCTTTGCGTCTTGAACCTACATCTTTGAAGCTGCTGAATCCCAAGTAGGCTGGTGATTGCCCAGGGGGTCCAGGGGAGGTGGCTGGAGGCGTCTGTTCTCCTTTTCTTCTAGGAGACCCAGCAAATTCCTGGCAGCATCTTCCCACCGAATGTACTCTCTCAGCCGCTGCTTCAGGCTCCCTCCCTCAGAAATAGGTGGCGACTCTCCTGTGCTCTTTTTTCCCATTAAGTGCCCTGTAAAAACCCAAACAAACAAAAAAAAAACCCAGAATGCCACAAATTGTACCAAAGGAATTGAATGAAAGAGAAATTTAAAGGACACCAATTATGTTGGCTTCCTCCTATGTGCAGAAGAAATAGCATTTTATTATGAGGAGTTAGTTTATAAATGACAGATTTTGCTCTCTGTTCAAAATGTGCAATGAGCAAGACAGAATTAAGAACTGCAACCCAAGAGCCCTGGGTTTGGTTCCAGCACCTCTGCTAACTAGTTAGGTGACCTCTGCCAAGTCATTCAGCGTGCCCAGTCTTCAATTTTCTCAACTATAAAATGAACAGGGTGGACTAGATTAATCTAGGGAAGCTTCCATTTCTAAAATTCTATCATCAATTCTGTGTACACTGAATTCTATTCCCAACTGGAAGATGGAGTTTAAACGCCTTCCCCAGTCAATTTTGAATTGCTGCTGACAGTAAAAGTCTTGCTGCTTTTCTTTGTGTTGGTAAAAAAAAAAAAAAAAAAAAGTCGCTCTCCTTTTATCTGTAATACAAAAGTACCAAAGGAATTTTTCATTTAAACTTTTGCAGAATTTTAGCTGATATTGAATCTAGGAAATTTTACCTAGAAATTACAGTTTGTTAAGCATGTCGTAAAAAACAAGTTGAAAACAAGCTCTGAGTAATACTTCCTAGCCACATAAATCAGAATTTACTCTGGGGTATCTGAAATGGTCAGTGAAAGTCTATCAGTGGCTCCAGGAATGTGTGTCTGCCATGTAAATAAATAAAAACATGTTCGTGCATACAAGAGAAGGTAACATAGACTCAGAAGTGGGCAGAGAATTCAAGATCTACATACTTAACACTTTAGCTCCTTGCTTAAATATACTCATGTTATCTACTTTCTTCAGTTGGCTTTCCCCATCTCTCTGTAATTGGGCTTCATAGCATTTTGGAATTTCCAACAGCAATGAAACTACGGTGCTTTTGATTTCCTTGTGTGCACCATAGTGCACACAAGGAAAAAAGTTTTCATGGTTCCAATGTTGACTGGCATTAGAAGTATTTATGGCAAACCTTCTGGGAAGAATATTTGAAAGATCTTTGGTCTCTTAAAATTGAAAGAGGCCCCTTCCAGCAACTGTATCCACCAACAGGGAAGCCCTCACCCTAACTTCATTGCTTTCATGTGTACGGCAATGTACAGTTTACTGGATGTTTAAATGCCTTATTTCATTTGATCCATACTGTGATAGGTTTGGTGAGAATGAGACTTGCCAGAGATCATACGGATGTAAGCAAAGGTTCTAGGATTAAAATCAGCTCACAGTCCAGACTTTATTATACTGCCTTGTAGTGTCCTTCAACTTCCTAAGAATATAGGGTAGCTAAAAATCATTCTGGGGTCTGGAAATAAAGATAAGGTCTACAAAAGGCTTTGTAATGTTATAGAAAGGAATAGGGATTATATATTGGTATATCAGGACTTATTATGTGACTCAGAAAATTAATTCAGTGACTATTGGGGAGCCTTAAAATGAAGTTTTACTGCATTGCAGTGTGAGAACTTGCCAAATCACCTGTGACATGGCGCTTCACACAATTTCAAGACCCTACTGGGGATACTGTCCCAAGAGAAGGATTGGAATCCTGAGCGACTGGCTTCTCACTTATCTGCTTGGTCAATGTGGTGCCCAGAGATCCACTAAATAACCTTGCATTCAGCCATAGCAGTGACTATGTTGTACAACTTCCCAGGAAGCAGCGATGCATTCGGCTTTATTTATGTGGAGGAAATTGCATCACGATGATTGGAAGGCAGGATTAGAGCCCTGATGCTCCCAGCAATAACCTCGGTCACTCTTGCCTTCCTAATTGCCTGTCATCTAGTTAGGAGGCTGGAAATGAGACAAGAGATCCTGCCAGTGAAGTAGAGGGGTAATGGAGATATTTTTACAAATAAGAACTTCATTTTTGTCATGCCTGAAAAATTTAGTGGACTTTTCTAACATGGGAGGAGAACGTCACCCTCCATTCTGTGATTGTACTGAATTTCAATACTTGCATATATGGGGAATGTGTTCAGTTTCCCACCCTTAGTCCACAGACTGTTCAGTAAGGAAAGCACACCACCTAAAACATCCCAGCGAAGCACACATTCCCTGGGTCCTATTTCACTTTTGAGCTGGCTACTGTCAACCATATCATTGTCTCCATGGCAACAGGGATGATATGCCCACTTCTACCTCTTCTCACATCATTATTTGTCATGGGTCCATATCCTAATAATGGAGATCTCAGCATAGACAAAAGACAGGCACTTGAAAAAAGAAAACCTTGCTCAAAGGAAAAAAAATCCTTTTGTCCTTTTTAATCACTTAAAGATACCACTAAAGGGCAAATTTCAAACACAAATGAGTAAGTCATAGGTTAAAGTGCTGAGTACTTCTAAGAACTAGTCTTTCTGGAGACACACTTAAACTCTTTCCCAGTTTCCGAGACAGCACTACAATGACAAGCCATTCTGCAGCTGAATACTGGTGTTTCTGACTTTAACCTTTTGGGATACACCTTACATCAGAGTTAGATCCACAATTAGGAGCATTTCATGGGAGGACAGGGAGTAGTCACCAGTGTTAGTGTTGACATATATTTTCATCGCACAAACAAAACATTTCCATGAACATCAAGCCAGACAAAAATTTGTTAAGTTTTTAAGCTGTCAACCTGTTTTCCCTTGCTGCACCATGCTTCTCTCAGCTGGAAGAAGCAATTCACTTAACAAGCTTGCAAATGTGTGCTGACAGCTTCCTTGTGGACAGCGTTATGTAGCTTTAGTTTTACATAATTAAAACTAAACTGCATGTTTTTGGTGACTGTGGAGGATAGGCATTTTCTTGGGATAATTGAAAGATAAATCTAAATTTTAACACTACCATTCATCTTTGTCAATGCTCATATTCCAACAGAAGGCATGTCTACCCAAAGCAATCTTTTTCTCAACCACAATGTAATTTTAGGCTGAAATGTGATTTCCTACTTCACCTCCCTCTTTCCCAAGCTCTTCCTATACTCTACACAGTCATCAAAGGGAGAAAAAAGAAAAAAAGAGTGTATTTGAGAATAAATAAGAAAATGGCATTTGAGGTTGCCACTGGTTGGTATAACTGTGGGTTAGGAATGTCCCAGTACCACTGTGCAGGGTGATTACATGCCAGACACCCTAAATACCTGAGGGCAGATGGGCCCCAGGACCACAGCAAAGTGGGGTTGGCTTGGCTTGCACTAGAAATAAATGATGCTGGCTTCCCAGCTAAACCCCTAGTCCTCCTTTGGGCCTGCAAGGATTACTTAATAATAAGCAATTTTAGTGCAAAATGTGGACAAGCAAAAAAGGTTGGAAATCTGGATGTTTCACTCCACCTTTCCAGCCTGGTGGTTGGACCAGACAAAAGCCACTTGATCTAAGCTCCCAGAAACCCTTTTTAAGAAGTATCAGTTCTAAGTTTGGATTCTTCAGCACCTTCTAAGTATCCTTCATTCTTGAAATGCAGGGTTTCTCAGCTTCCCCCACCCAACCTCTCCTCTCCACACCAGACTCCTGGGTTTCTCCTGTTCCTCAGGATCACAAATCCTCTCATCCCCGAGACTGTCAGGACTTGGCAAATGATTCTTTTAGCAACAGCAAAAACTGCTCTATTGCAGCCCTGGCGCTCTTGACTTCTCTGACAAAAGCACACGCAACCCAGAAGAGCTGAGGACAATAAGACAGTTCCCCTTCCCCAAAATTCTTCCTTGTATTTGCACCGACATCTGTGAATCAATTGATATTTGCATTATCAAATACCTTTCCAACACCCCGACCTGTCTCCTAGTAGATGACTAAGGAAATACACACACACACACACACACACACACACACACACACACACTCGCGCCTTAAATCTCTTCATGGGTCAACCAGCTTCCTAGGAAATGTTGGGGTTGTCCCAGTTGTCTATGTGGGGGAGGGAGTTGTGAGGAAGTCGGACGCTTTGTATTCGCCAAAGGGTCTGCTTGGCGAGACTGAGAGCCCGGGGACGCTGGGCCAGCCCGAGGCTGCCGCCACCACCTGCCTCCCAGTCGCGCGAAGGCTGGAGCAGCGCTCGGCGGACTCCGGACCTCGCGTGCGCCCTCCACACCCGCCGCGCGGCGTTCCTCTCCGCCGGGGTTTGGGGGACTGGGGAGAGGGACGGCGGGGACGAGGGAACATCCGAGCCGCTGCCTGGAGAGCAGAACCTGTTGGCAGAGGGGGTGGGAAAGGAGCTGGGGAACGGGCGAGGTCGTGGGTCTAGAGAAGCGGAGAAGAGCGGGGCTCAGAGGGGCAGAGACCGCGGTGAGCAGCGAACGCAGGCGCGATCCCCGAGGCGCCGAGCCCGCCGGCTGGAAAGGGAGAGCGTTGGGCAAAAGGGCCGGGAAAAGAATATCGCTGCAAAGGGAAGAGAAGGACGGAGAAAACTCAGGAGAGCCACGAACACAGGTGGGATTCAGGGACTGCTCGATGAACAGACTTTCACCCCAGGGCTGAGCGCTGCGCCCCAGATGCCCACACCTGTGGCTTCTCCGGGCGCAAAGGCGCAGCCTGGGTTCCAGCCCACGCCGGTCGGAGTTGAGGCCACCGAGCTGGACCGCGGCTCCGAGATGTACTCAGGGGTCCCTCTCCCCAAAGTTGTCCAAGGAGAGTACCGTGCCAGACAGGGTTGAGATCAGGCGGACAAAAAGAGGTGTTGGGCAGGTGCGGAGCGAACGTGATCTGCGCGTTGGATGGGTTTTTGGAAAGCTGCGCGCTGGCTCGGGCGCCCTGGGGAAGAGCGGGAGACACCTGGGCGGGAAGCGAGAGGGAAAGGATCCAGGGACCAGCCTGTGGCCAGTAAGGGACTGATGGGCTCCCCAGGATAGGGAATGGTAGGGTGGAGTTTTAGGAGAACGGGGAACGTATTTCAGTAGAAAGGTCAGAACAAACCCAGCCCCCAAAACCGGGCCCGGGAAACGCTGAGATGGGGAGACAGGTCCCCTCTGACTGGCACATCCCGCCGAGGACACTCACCCACCGCCCAGTGGTTGCCGCGCGGGTACATCTTGGCCAACACGGTCCCTCCTCCCACCGGCACAGGGACCGCTGGCCCTCGGGGCGCCTGGCAGAGGACCAGCGCCAGCAGAACGAGTGGGAGCTCGCGGCGGCGCATGGTCCCGGCGGGAAGCCCTGGGAGCGCCGCGGAGAGGCTGGGCAAAGAGTGCGCTCTCCCCACGGAGGAGCCACGGGAGGACCAGGACCTCGGAGGAGCTCCACCGCCGCAGCCGCCGGCGCCACTGCTGCAGCCTCCACCGGGCCCCGACTTTATATGGAAGCCCGGGCGGGGGCGGGTGGGGGGCTCTTCCACCGCGGACCGGAGCGCTCTGACGTCTCCCTATAGCGAGCCGGGGCGCCGGGACGCCCGGCCTGGAAAACCATCCATCTCCGCCGAGCGATGAAGAGGCTGAATGTACGCTGCCCCCTCTCGCTTCCCCTCGCAGTCCCGTTGGCCTTCCCCACATCGGATGAATTCCTTCTCTCCTCGACGCCTTCGCTCCAACACAATCCGGGGAAGTCCTCCCTCTCCGGCCTCACCAGGGGCCTCCCGCGTCAGCTGCCTTCCGATTCCGCCAGGGGGAGCGGCGCCCCGGCCACCCGATCTCGGCGGGTGGAGAGGGGCGAGCTCCAAAGGTGGATGCTTTGGGGCTGGGCTATGCTGGAGGGGTTTGGAACCGCGATTGCAAAGGACTTCTGATTCTCCAGACCTTTCCTCTCCATGGACTAGCTCCTCGCTGTCCCAGCCCATAGACTTCCAGACCTTGCCTTCTTGCAGGGCGCCCTCTCTCCCTCCCTCTCTCTTCCCCGCTCCCATCTCTTTCTCTCTCTTCCCCACAGCAGCAGCATCCTCACCTCCACCCCGTTTTCCGCACCCCTGCCCTCTGCCCACTTGCATGGTGAGATGGAGGATGAAACAGAAGACACACGGCCCCTTTCACAGGCATACGGCTTCCATGTCACCAAGGAAGAAACTGCTCTTGTGCTGATTTCCCTGGGCTGCACCTACTAAAAAGCTCAAACTGTCCCTAAACTGCTACACGCACACACACAGACACACACCTGTCTAGAGTTGCTCAATTTTCCTCTGCTCTTTCTGTTCTTAGATCTGAAGAACGGTCACCAGCCCAATCCCCGAGGTTCTAGGCGCCATGGATACAAAGGGGATGGGCACCATAGCGATGCCACAATAAATAGAAGCTGGTAGGATGCTGGTGCCCACGATCTGACTGCCAGATCTGATTGTGTGGTTGTGTTTGGAATAGGTGAGGTCGATTCCTCACCAAGTGATTGTGACTTGCCCCCTTGGTGGGTCTTTAGTGTTCCATGCCCACATGGTGTTGATATTGATGAAGTTGAAAATGTACACTTCTGTCTGAATATCTGGTGATTCAATATGTTTGTGCCTTCTTAGGTGATTACACACACAGGTTGCATAACTGAGTATTCTTGGGCTTGAAGAGTGTTTTCATGCGTGTGTCTGGCTCTACAGAAAAATATGCTAATTTTAAGATCATTAATAGTAGCCAAGGAAGTATAGTAATACTATCCTGAGGGAGTAATCCAGGTGAAAACCAAACGGAAAAGGTCTACCATTGGCCTGGACTCCATCGCTCCTGGGTTCCCAGGCACCTCCATTCCATCGGTAAGCAGGTGTTCCACTGACAGGTAACTGATCATCCCTAGGCTTGCCACCTCCCTCTCAGTGAGCTTGCTTGAAGGCAGGGACTTGGTCTTGTTCCTCTGTGACCTGCAGAGCGCCTGGATCATAGTGGTGCTCTGTAAGTATTCGATGAATGAGCAGATAACCTAAGAAGTGCTCAGTTCTAAATGTCTTCTACAACCCTAGGTATTTGGGGGAGCATTAAACCCTTGTATCTCCAGATTAAGTTATAGAAAAATGTCCTTTCCCCTTAGTTTAATCAAGACTATTTTAGAAGCTTTTAAATAAAAATCCCCAGTCCCATGAAACTAAGGGAAAACCACTCTAAAGACATTCAATTGTAGGAACAGTTCTACAGAAAGCACCACTCTTCTAATTCAGGCCAGGGTAGTAACCCAGGCCCCCCCCCATTCATCTCAGCTCTTGCTCTAAGTACCCCAACCCACAGGTTTTCTGCCCCCAGACTAGGGCTGGGCCATGTGACTTGCTTTGGCATCCTGCAAGGTCAGCACCCGTGTCAGCCTTGTTCTGGGCTACATCCACGCTGCCTGGGACAGTCTTAGGCACAGAGAAGGGACTTAAGAGATGTGAATGGGTGCATTGTCCTACAGGTGTAGAAGGCTGAGTCCAGTCCCCTAACCAGAAAGACAATGGATGTTACCAGTTAGAGAATGGAACCGTTGCATGTTTGAGTCGGCTGATGTGAATGAGCTCCAACAGATCCTGGCTGGGGGTCCTTTCAAGTGCCTTTTAAAATCCTCCCCGGGTAGAGATGATTAACCACACTGACTTAGGGGAAAGCTACACTGCTATAAGAGAGATCTCTTACAGATCTCTAAATGCAATAACCCATTGGAAAGAGAAGTTTGTTTCTCTTTTTTTTTTTTTTTTGTCTAGGGCAGGTGTTCCAAGTTGGCAGGCAGCTCTGTCCCGCACAGATATTCGGGAACCTGGGTTCATACCATCTTGTGCCTCTCCCATTCCCTAGTGCAGCACTATGCAAAGGGCTGGGGCCCGCAAGGAGATAAGAAGCTTGTGTCAGAACGTAAATCAATACACTGCTGCCTTCATTGAGAACATCTTGCTATAGAAAAAATGTCAGCCGAATGAAACAATGTGTTTAGTGGTGTCACTGATTTCGGTCTTTATCTCATCTGGGAATGAGCAGCTGATCTACAGACCACACGTGATTAGCACTGTCCTAAAGCCCTGTTCCTGTCTGCGTGGCTTGGGTTGCAGCTGGTGGTAGGGAAAGTGCAGAGGCGTGCCCACTCTCTTAATGTCACAGCCCGAATGTAGCACTTATCTCTTCTGCGCTTATTTCATTAGGAAAGAGCCAGGCACATGGTCACAGACAACTGCAAGAGAGAGGTTGGGGATTACAGTCTCGTAGTCAGTTGTGCCTGGCTCTGATTGCATCGCTGTGGAAAAAGGAGCCAAAGGAGTTTGATGGACAGCTGGGAAACTGCCAGAACTGGCCCAGTGTGTCTCAGGCACTTGGAGAATCCTGCAGATTGTATTTGATTAGATAACACTAGATTCTACAAGGTTGGTCAGGAGGAGCATCTCCTTGTGAGGAGGAGCAACTGGAATTCCCAACTCCTCCACCCCAGAGTTCTGTGTCTTTTAGGGGATTTCTTGTTGCTACCATGACCAGCACTCCTTGGGTTCAGTGGGGTGCTGTACCCTCTTATCACTGTGGCCCAAACTGAGACGCTCCATTATTGAATTCCCCATTCAGGAGCATTTAATCTAATCTTTCTAAAAGAATCTTATCATTCAGCTACTTCCACGGAAATGCTGTGTAACAAACCGCCACCACCTTTCAGCGGCGTGCAGCAATCAGATTTACTTTCCATGTGCGTGCAGTGGGGCTGGAGCGGCTTTGCTGATCTCCTGTGGGCTCTGCTGGCCTTGTCTCCAGGCTGGGGTTTGCTTTAGGTTTAGGTCACTGCACATGTCTCTCGCCCTGCTGGCACCAGTGTGCTGGCAAGAGCATGCTCCTCTCGTGGCGGGGCAGGGAGACAACAGGCAGTACACGGAACTCACACGCTGTCGTTTCTCCCTCATGCCATTGGGAGTCAGATGCAAGTCACACGGGAAAGCCCACGGTCTGGAGGCAGTGAAGCATGCGTTGCCCGCAGTGTGACTGTGCTGAGGATGTGGCTGCAGGGAGGGGTAAAGAAGGGACCACTACTTCAATCCATCACCGTGCAGAGAGAGTAGAGGGGAAACGGACACAAAGAGTGGCATCCAGCAGAATGATCTGGCCAACAGGACGGTGTTATTCATTGGCCTGGCATCCCTGTGTGCCCTTCCTCTCCACTCCCAGGTGGTGTTTTCCAGGAAATTCTATAGCTATTTCCCTCAATGGGCTCTCTACTCCACAAGGCATGAAGTATGTCCTTTTAGATTTATAAAGATTTCGGGTCAGTTTGTATCTTGGAATTTTTCTCTTCCACAGAGTGTGGCGTGACTTCAAGGGGGTCACCCCAGAGGCTGGGATGGTCTAATTAGGCCCGTTTGTGTGCTGGGAAGAGAGATCCCTCAAGCTAGCTCAAGCAAAGGGGGACTACTGGGAAACTCAAAGACAGGAACTGTGGGGGTCAGCTGGGTCTCAGGGGAATGAGGACCGGACCCAAGGCCCCCAGAGTCCACTCTTCTTTCTGTGGACTGACTTCCTTGCCCTCCCATGAGTTTCCATTTCTGCATAACTTCAGCCTGCTATGTGGCCTGTTCACTGTGCCCACCCCAGCATGCTCTATCAGGGACCTCTTTTCACCTGGCCTCCTGGCTGGGAAGACAGCCTCTGCTGGAAACTGCCTCTGCTTCTCAGCATCGTCATGCCAGATTTCCAAGAGAAACACGAGTTGCCCAGCTCATAATTTTGATCCAGACACACAGGTTATAGGTTGCTCAACAGTTTATAGATAAGTGAATCCTATACGTCCAATCAGCTCTTGTCAGGGTCTAGGAACATGCAATGGCAGATGTGGCTCTGAGCAGGACTGTGTCCCCTGAACAGAAGGCACATAGTCTTGTGCCTGATATTCCATGATTTATGCCGTGTCCTTTTAGCTCAGTGACGCCCAGACATTTCATCACCAAGGCCATTTGTAAAATTATTTTCACCCATGGATCGCAGGCTCTAACAAGCTTTTTACTGTGTAACAAGCCATATTTATTTAGATTTCCTATTTTCATTCATCAAAGGCATAAGGAACTGTCCATCAGTCTCTAATAGGGTTGAAATAATCAGCCTTACCAAAGAGAGTCTATGTAATTCCAGCCCAAGTCAATGAAATGTTTTATTTTAGTTAGTCTCTTCAGCTGCATCAGGGGTCAAATGTATGTTTTGTTTTTTTTTTGAGACAGAGTCTCACTTTTTTTGCCCAGGCTAGGGTGAGTGCCGTGGCGTCAGCCTAGCTCACAGCAACCTCAAACTCCTGGGCTCAAGTGATCCTTTTGCCTCAGCCTCCTGAGTAGCTGGGACTACAGGCATGCGCCACCATGCCCGGCTAATTTTTTCTATATATTTTTAGCCATCCAATTAATTCCTTTCTATTTTTGGTAGAGACAGGGTCTCACTCTTGCTCAGGCTGGTCTCGAACTCCTGAGCTCAAACGATCTGTCTGCCTCGGCCTCCCGGAGTGCTAGGATTACAGGTGTGAGCCACCGCGCCCGGCCCAAATGTATGTTTTTAGGTCGATTTTAGAAGTCTGGGAAACAGCTTGTATTAATAGATCTCTGCCATTGTTCTTAGGGGATTCCAAATTGAAGTCTCTGCTGAAGTGTAACGGGTACTTTTGCTAAATGAAAATAGCTCAGTGGGGGAAACACCTTAAGCTGCAAGCTGGAGCCAGTGAAGGCTTTCAGGGCAGGTCTTGCTGCAGTGAGATGACCCACGATCCCCAGGTCCAGGCTGGAGCAAAGGAGGCAGGCTGAGAAGGGGGATGACAGGGAGCAGGGGGGCTGGCCTGGGTTCCAATTCTGCCTCTGCCATTTCTGAGCTACGATGTGACCTCAGGCCACTCACTTAGAATGGGCATCTCGGTCTCTTCATCTGCAAATTGTGTCGGTGATACCTCCCTCCCTAGGCTGTGAGGAAGATTAAATGAGATCAGGTGTATCTATTGACTCACAGCTACTTATTTTTTTAAGTAATAATAACAGAAAACTGTAATTAGGGCAAACTAATTTCTGAGTTAGATCGTGAGTTTTGAGATGGCATAATTTTCTCGTTCAGTGCCTAACCCAACACCATGTGCTATTTAAGTCTCCAGAGGAGGTGATCATACAGACGGTGGCTGCCACTTGGTGAGTAGCTATTATGTACCAGTATCTATTATGTGGGCTGTGTGTGGTTGCCATGTGCATTTGCTTGTGTCATCTCCACAGCTGTCCTATGAAGTGGGTGTTATTCATCTCATTTTATAAATGAGGAAACCGATGCTCAGAAAGGTTAGATCCCAGTGCCCGGATAGTAATTGGCAGAGCCGAGAGTCGACCTCAGATCCATCAGATTCTGAAGCTTGGAGTCTGGTAGATCTGGTAAGAATGGATTTTCATGTAGTTTCAGGAATTTTCTGGGATTTGACAAATTTCACCACACAGAAGGCATTAAAAATTGGCATTAAAAAGATAGCTTTAGAAGAGATGCTGGGCATGGTGGCATGCACCCGAAGTCCAAGCTACTTAGGAGGCTGAGGCAGGAGGATCACTTGAGCCCAGGAATTCGAGGCCAGCCTGGACAACAAAGTGAGACCCCCATTTCAAAAAAAAATTAAAACTAAAAACGATTTATAAGATATAATCAGGGATAATTTTTAGGGGCCTCTAGGTAAAATCTACCTTCAGTCTCCTCTGTTTGCTTGTTTTCATCTGTTTTCCACCCCCAGCCCACCCTAGCTCTAGGTTTGTGTGCATTGCCTTCTAATTTGTACGTGGAAGTAGGCGGGAGTGGTGGGAACATAAAATTTGCTTTGTGGAGAATAACAGACTCATGAAATGGCCAGAATCCCAAAATATAGCCCACAATGTCTGAGATGGAAAATATATTTCTCAGATTCAGCTACGTGAAAATCTTACTGCACGATTCTCCTTGAAATCCAGATACTCTTTCCATGTCATTGATTACTTTCCATGGCCTTCTGCGCCACCAGACAGATTGGAGGGGGCGACTACCCGCGACTCCAGCTTCACGGTTTATCTAATTCAGGGCTTCTCAATCTCTCACTACCCATATTTGGGGTAGTTTGTTGTGGGGGGCCAGCCCATGCATTGTAGGATGTTGAGCATCACCGCTGGCCCCTACCTGTTAGATACCAGTAGCACCTCTCAGCTGTGACAACCAAAGAGCCTGCAGACATTGCCAAATGTCCCTTTCAGTGGGTGGGAGTGGAAGGGCCCCCAGCCAAGACCCCCCCGGTCTAATCTAACTGCCCATCTCCCTAGCCATGGCCTGGCTGGGCTCTCCTGGTGCCCACCCTGGAGCATCTCCAGTGCTAGAGAACTCACATGTTCTCTTCTTTGGAGAAGACTGAATTGAGAAAACTTCCTTATATTGAACCTAAATATGTCTCTCTAGCATCTCCCCATCACACGGTCCTATTCTGCCCTGCCCTCTGGCCTGGGGGGAGCCTCACAGACACTCCCACGGCCACCCTCTGAGTCTGCTCTGCTTTGGACATTCCCTCTGCTGTCAACAGCTCCTCACATGGAAGCAGTGCTCCTCCCTCCCCGTCCTGGCTGATATGTTTTGAGCACCCTGCAGGGCCACCATTTCCCCTTTAAAGTTGAGAAGGTGAGAGACAAGGGTGCTGAGTGTGACCACAAAGGAGTCACTTCCTTGGATTACCCCCAGAGGGAACTGGGCATTGGTTAAGGGATCTGCTGAGGAAGGGGCATTATTTTCCAGAACTTTCCACAGGTATATTTCTAGACCTCTTGGCCAAAGGACCCAGGTCTGGGAAAATGAAATCCACTGTGTACTCCAGGTCAACCCTGCCTGGGAGGCCAGGCGACTTCACATATTTTACCCAATCCTCAGATTAATGTAGCGGTAAGGACTGAGGCAGGAGGTGGGCCAGAGAGAGTAGGTGGCAAAGGGTGGGGCTGGCACAGGTCTGGGGCTGAGCGACTCTCGTTCTTTCTTCTAAGGACCCATCAGCAGAGGCTGCGCTCCTCATCCTGCCTTTCTTCCTGTCTTAGGACAAAAATAAAAAAGACTATGAAGCAGGGGGGAGGGGGAGGAGGGAGGAGGGGACGGGTATTTGCATACACAAAGAGTACAATGCGCACCATCCAAGGGATGGACACGCTTGAAACTCGGACTTGGGGGGCAGGGGTAGGCAAGGGCAACATACGTAACCTAAACATCTGTAGCCCCATAATATGCTGAAATAAAAAAAAAAAGACTATGAATAGGAAACAACTTCATGGATTCTAAGTAAAGAGCTGAGTGCACCAATGTAAGGTACGACTATCACCGGGTCATCAGCCCTCACCCCTCACCCCCCACCCAGGTGGTGGCTTCTCCTAGACATAGTCTGTCAACTTCAGCCAGGCAAAGCTGCATCCAAATTTAGTAGCAAGTTCCTAAGAAAAAGATTATTCAGAAAAATCTCTGAAATGCCATTAGTGTAATCTGATTTGACTTATCAAATCGAGACGCATCTATCCATCTCTCTCGTTCTCCCTCTCGATGGCGCCTCTCACTTTGGCACCCAAGTATTCAGACCGGTATATTACATTGCAGCCGAAACGGGTGTCTGGGAGGAGCAAATACACACAGGGCCACCCCGCACGGCCCCTGGGGCACTCAGGAAGGGATGGGTCCTGACAGTAAAGCAGTGTCATGCGGCATAGCACCAAATATTGTAAGAGTATGACAATCCTTCCCACCAAAATCAGAATTTTAATTCAAGTCTAAACTAGTGTTGGCCCTCTTAAGGGTCAAAGTAGTGTGGTCTACTTCAGTTGCCAAAATGAGATATCATCCCTAGTATCTGTCCACCACTGTCTTCTTGTCACATGTGACAAATAAGTCCCCATTTGTTTATGCCTCTGTTAAGGTTTATGTTACAGCCAAATAAATTCCTAGCCAATAAAGGGAGGAACATATTTAAGGTAAATGTCATATTTCTTTGCCTACAGCCAGTCTTCTTTACAAATGGAATTCACCACTTCTCAAATCTTCTAGAAATCTCTAGGTTTTCTTTCAGGTTCTCTGCACTGCAGTTTGTCTCCCAGAGAATATGGGTTGATAATTCCTTCTCCACCATTAGTTGTGTGACCTCAGGCAAAACACTTAACCTCTCTGTGCCTCAGTTTTCTCATCTGTAAAATGTGGATAATAGTACCTGGTGGTTGTAAGGATTTTTTTTTTTAAAGCTAAATAAAGTTCTTAGAACACAGTCTGGTATATGTGTAGGAATTCAGCAGGTGGTGGTGATGATGATGAGGATAGTAGAACAATGGTGTGCATTCCTAGAGCAAAACTTTATACCTATGAATCAGGATTGCAGAAGCAGGAGATTTGCATCTGCCACTTCCTGCTTCTCCTGCTACAGAATCTTCTTAAAAACACAATCTGCCAAGTTCTTAAGTCAATCTTGCAAAGTGTGTGAAGGAATACCAAGTATCCACCACCACCCGGACCTCTCCCTTGTGTGCGCTGATTACTCAGACCTTCATGGGTAACCAAACCTAACCATATAATGTTTTCCTTTTTCACATTAAATTTCATCTTACTGAGTTCTGACCAAGGTTCTCAAATATCCAGGTCCTTTGGTAATTTTAACTTTAATTTATCTTTTGCATTTGCCATTTCTCACTCATTTTGCATTCTCTGCAAATTTAATCTAAGTCAAATTTACTTTCTCCTCCAGGTTGTTAATGAGCACTGCATATTGGATAATACAGTTTCCGGTACTGAGACCCATGGGATCCTTCTTGATCCTTATTCACATTCAGATCTAATTTCAGATGCTACCAATTACTTGCACTGACCATTTGTCAACAAAACCCAAAACTATGTTACCGTCGACTCTTCCAGGCCCTACCTCTGTAATTGCTCCATGAATTGCTTGGGTCAGAGGTTTCACATCAAATAAATGTTTAAATGATTTCCACTGAATTCCCCTGTGGGGTTTCAAGTTCATAATTGTTTTCAAAAATGGTTGTGCCTGTATTAGAGAGAATAATTGGAGGCTTTTGAATCAGCCTGGCCTGTTGCTCATTAGATTCTCTTTCCCCATGCGTGTAGAGATCAATTTTCTTATTAAATTTCTTAACTTCTTACCTGGAATGGCAGGCAGACCATGAGAACATTCATTTCCTGAGTCATCATGCTGATGAATAGTCCTCGGCCTCCAGAGTTTGGAATCATGCCAGACCCAGAGATCCCTATTGTCTCTGCGGTTTGTGCCATGGCTTTGAACACTCTGAAAGCCAGAAATGTCCCCCACTTCTGTTTGAGTGCTGAATTTTAAATATGCTTTAACTAGTTAGCGGCCAGCGATTACATTACCTTCTGATTCAGAGTTTCTCAACCTTGGTCAATATTGTCCACATGTCTGGCCCCCAGCCCTACTCCACCCTCGCTGGGACTGGGACATTTGTCAATGCCTAGAGACATTTTTGGTCATCACAACTTGAGTGGAGAGGGCAATGCTACTGGTGTGGAGGGGGTAGAGGCCACGGATGTTGCTAATCCTCTTAATATGCACAGCACAGCACCCCACAACAAAGGATTTTCTGGCGCAAAATGTCAGTAGTGCTGAAGTTGAGAAACCCTGTAAAATCTAAGCTGTTCTCAAAGCTTTCCTCCCCCATCACCACCACCAGGAAGGAATCATTAACCTGGCTGAGAAATAGACATAGAAATAGAAATAGACTGGCTGGTGAGTTTACCTCTCTGGCCACAGGTCCCTCATCATTAATTCTGGGTGGGGGTGGAGCTTGAACTAGAGAGAGTACATTTCTAAATCCCATTTAAGTTCTCTTCCTTCCTTCTTTTCTTCCTTCCCTCCCTTCCTCTTTCCCTCCCTTTCTCCCTTCCTTCCTCTTTTCTTCAACAAATACTTATTGGACTCCAATCACGGGCCAATCACTTTCATAGACACCATAGATGCAGCAGTTAGCGAAATAGACAAAATCCCTATCCGCAGGGAGCTCTCTTCAAGCTTGGGGAGAGAGAGATGATACGCAAGGAGAAGCATTTCAGAGACCAGCAAGTGCCATGAAGAGAAGGCAGGGTTCTGTGATCTGTGCTATGATCACTCATTTCAGTGTCCTGAAACCCCGTTTGGGGAGAAATAAAGCTGTTTTACTACAGAGCTGTGCGGTGGTAGTATTGTTTTAGTAATGCCGTCACTAACGACATATACTCAGATGGAGCTACTTTCCATGGAGAGAAAACTTCTCAACGTAAACAACAAATTTCAGCTGCATTTCATTTGCGCAGCTATAAGACTTTTTATCTGAGCCATGCAAAAGCTTCTGGAGACAGAGACCCTAAAGTTTGACTCCTGGGTTTGCTACTTATGTGCCATGTGACCTTGAGCAAGTTTCTTAATCTATCTGAGGTCTGGATTCCAAGAAGATAATGACACCTACCCCATCCAGTTGCTCTAAAGATTAAATGAGATGCTGTATATTGAGGGAGTAGCACATTTCCTGGTACTTTGCAAAGTACTGAATAAAGAAGCTTTTGTAATGTTCATGGGAGAAAACTCTCTTGCACATTTCAGTTGTCTTCTGCCTAGTGAACACTTCTGCCCTCTGGTGTTTCCCGGAAGGCAGAGGATTAGAAAATACCACTCAGGTGGATGCCAAGTTCTCCTCCACGCACCCCTCCACACTCATGGCTTTCCTGTTGACCGAGTCCTCCTTCACCAGTGGCATCAAAGGGAAACCCAGAGACCAACAGCTGCAAAAGGCAGCAGGGTTGATTTTATTCAGACTACTGCAGCAGGCGAGAGAGACTTCAGTACAGAACTTGACTCCACTCCACTGAAATAACAGGTGGGGGACTTTTTAAACATTGGGTTGTGCTCAAGAAAAGCACCAAAGGATGTAAAATGGAGGGGTGGGGCAGGTGGTCAGCGTGATTAACCATCTGTGTTTGCTAATTGGTGCTTATCTGAGGAGAAACAAACTTCTATCTTTATGACAGGAGGTGGCTTTGCAAATGGGAGCAAGGCACTGGGCTCTAGACTGGGGAGAAAGTAAGCTATCTCCCTGGAGATTATAGATTTGCATTTCAAAGAGATGGCTCCCAGGCCCTTGAGGAAGCATTTCTGGGTGGAAGAAGCTTTAGATCTCAAAGGAGCAAAGAAAATATTTATAATTGTGAGTTTTCTAAAGCAACTACTATAAGAAAAGGCAGGTCAGGGGCCTATAGTCAGTTTTAGCCGGAACAAACAGTAAATTCCTTTGGTAGTTTTCGAGCTTTCCCAAGCAGGCATTTTAAAGGGGGCTGGGCTTATCCTAGGAACACAGTCTTTTCCCCATAGAAGCCTTACTTGCTGGAGTTTGCTGGAGTCTCTTAGTGCAGGAGGTTGGATGGAGTCCTTGTGCTGAGAGTGTTGCAGTCGCAGGTGGACATGGCTTTCTTTTGAGTAAGTCCTCCCCTTCCCCGTCGTGGCTTCCTGTCGGCCAAGGCCTCCCTCTCCTGGGAGGAAAGTTATTAGGGTATCTTGAGGGCCTGATTGAATTGATATTAATAAATATCTTCACCCTTCATTAATCCTCAGCCTACTGAGGGTGTGCCGAGAATTGTCGTCTGTTAATAGACGGCTCCTACTTCAGAGAGAACATCTTTTTAAAAGCCTGTTTAAACATTATTGTAAAATACATACAGCAGTCTGGAAGTGACTATGGTAAAAATTACAGTCTCCCTTTCCTTCATGCCCAGCTTCCCAGAGCTGATCACTCCTAACAGTTTGTCTGATACTTCCCGAAAGCCTGTCATATGCCTGTGAGGCGGGTACTAGCATTATTGTCATTTTACAGAAGAGGAAAACAAGGCCCCCTTCACATTCCACAGTGACCGGCTTGTAAGTGGTACAGACAGGACCTGAGCCCAGGCAGTCTGACCACAGAGCACATGCTCTTATTCGCAACGGCGTATGTGGAGGCTTTTATGTTTTTCCTGTTTTTATTACGATCACATTCTATTCTGAAGCCTGCTCTACCTACTACACAACATGCAAAGGATGTTTTTCCATCACTACACATAAATGTACCTTATTCTTTTGAAGGCATAGTACTCCTTTGTGTGAAGATACTATCATTTATTTAACCTGTTCTCTGTTGAGGGTTAAAGTTATTGTTCACTTCTTGTACTGCAAATCATGTTGCAACGAACATCCTTATACATGATCTTTGTACACATTTATGAGTATCTCTGCATGGCATCGTCCTAAAAATGGAATTGCTTTATCTAAATATGTACATATTTAAAACTTTTCCGGTCCCATCAAAATTGCCCAGGGGATGCCTTTAACGTGGTGCTGTGTGGTTGGACCTGGTGGAGTCTCACTCATTTCACTTTTGCCTAAAATATTCAGCCTTATACCACAGGCTGACTTCTCAGATGAAATAAACGGCTAATGACTGTTAGGAAATCAGTGTGGTGGGGCCAGTGTAGCCAGGAAGGCTCTCTGGAGTACCTGCTTGTATTGATATTTTTAAATTAAAGTTAACTCTTAATCCTTATGAATGGAGTTGGGGTGATAAACTTGGCTTCAGCTTGGCCAGAGGGGAACCCAGTCATTTTCCATAATCGATAAATACAGGCATGAATTTAACCACAACTCACACTCTAATTCTCCCACCATGCTGAACTTTTATTCTTTATCTAAAGCTTAACTATCCTAACAAAACAGGTTGAATTACAGTAAAGTTGGTCATGAGGAAATTCTTTAATTTGAGCCCCCAAAGTCCCCTTTTAACTTTCTTTTATTCTAAAGAAACCAGATAGACCAGTTTTAATCACTTTTTAAAATATGAATACCAAGAAATATCCCTGTAGTTTGAAGGAAGATGCCTTACTGATTTGGTTTGTTTTGTTTTTCAACCTCAAGCCAAATGATCCAGGAGTAAGCTTGGGGACAGGAAGACATTAATGCCAGTAATCTCATTGCTTTGCCATTAAAGTAGTATGTATGGAAATGACAAGAATGAAAGATGAAAACTGCCACATATTTGTCATCATTCAGCTTATAACAAGGTAGCTACAGTGACTTCCAAGGACAGGGCTGATAAGATCTGAATATACTAGAATCTGACGCTAAAGGACGTGGCTGTCTACATATGCTTGATGCAATTGACATGAATCTAGCAAAGGGAGTCAAAAAGCAAACCAGCATGAAATCCTTTTTTCCTTTCTTTTTCCTTCTGCATGTGTAGACTTATTGCTTGATTTTCCAAAAGTCTGTACTCTTTATAGAGAGTTAGATTAATTTATACTTTTATTAATAATAGAATTTGTTATCCTTTTAAACCAGAAATGGGCAAGCAGGAAAACTCTCACCCCACTTGGTGCCTCCCCAAGTTCGCCTCCCCTAACCCAGGTGCCACTGTCACCTGCCTGGACCCTTGCCACATCCCCACACCCCCAGTAGGTCCTGTTTTCCTTCCATTTTCTGAGACAGTCCCCTCTGCTTGGACACCTTACTTTGACCTTCCTGCCCTTCCGTGCCATCTGCCCCACCCTCAGGAAATCAATATAGCTCCCTGGGAACCTGGCTCTGTGTGAGCTGCACGCATCAGACCTTCCCTAGGTGCGGCCTCATATGGGACTAACCTCCTCCCTGCCACCTTTGGCCACAAGCCCTTCATTGCAGGGAAGCCCTTTTATGCTCGCAGTTCTGACCGCCAGGAATGTCCTTCCGCTGGCTCTGGTTACGCACACCCTACTCTTCCAGGCTCAGCACAATGTGCCCCTCCTCCAGGTGGTCTTCAGCCCTCCCAGCCCCAGGTCCTGCTTCCAATGTCATGCCAGCACCTTCCAAGTTCTACCAGTCACCATCTTCTCATTGCTTTGCTGGTACTGAATCGCCTCACCCGGACTGTATATAGCTTGAGGGCGGAGATCAAGTCTCACCCTGGAGGATATTTAATTAGCAAGTGACCTGGCAATGAGGTTCGTTTGCCCAAGTCAAATATTCACAGGAATGGTTTGCAGCTGAGCCCTGTCTCAGTAACTGGAGCACGACAACCCCTCACTGAGCGTGGTCGCATCTCCCACCTGCTCATGGGAACCAAAGGCTGGTCTGGCCACGATCGCCAACCTGTACGGTCCCTTTGGCTGCCGGCCTTTGTTGTCTTTTCTCCTTTCCTTCTCCTTCCTCTTTCTCTCCCTTTAAGCCCTTCGGTGTCCTCTGAGTTCTCTCCGCTTGTTCTCTGCCATAAATAGAAATTCTCCAATTTATGTGTTATCAATGAACCTTTCCCACCTTAAGTAAAACACATTTGCGTGGATGGGCTTATAATAGCTGCTATTTGTCGCTGGTTTACAAACATGACTGCACAAAAAACATTAGCTCTTTTAATCCTTAAAAGGACCCTGAAAGGAAGGTGTAAATTTCAGCCCCTGATTCACAGACTGAGAAGATGAGGGTCGGAGCGATGGAAACCACCTGGGAAGGAAATGGCGGCAGCGCTGGGACCATCTCAGGTCCCGTCTCATCCAACCTATGCTCCTCACCTGCTCGTGGTGGCGTCCCCCTCAGGTGGACCTGTTCACTTTAGGCCTTATCTCATTATGGTCTTATGAGTATATTATGTGCAAAATTCTGTGATTCTGGTATAATTATGTTTTTAAAATATTTCCCTTTGCCACACACATTTTAGGCATTGGCCAAAAAAGAAATTATCTTTTTAAGGCAAAGGAAAGGTGGCACAGAGAGGTCCCTGAGATTGGTAGTAGCTAAGGTTTTGGGGCTGCCTCGAAATCCCACGCATTCCTGGACACTCTTACAGACAGGTCCCTGCCCCACCAGGAAGCCTGTCTGTAACCAGTAGAGCCAGCCTTTTGGGATTATGGGGGAGTCTGTGTTCCTTTTTATGATCTCTCTCAGTGCCTGGGACCCCCTGCCACCCTGCACTCCCTATCCAGTGTTGGATCCCTTCATCAGAACGCCCCTGGCCACTGGTTCCAAAATTAGGCCCCTCTCTCACCTTCAACCCAAACCTCCCTTCCATCCATTCCCAAGATTCTTGGGTATCAAATGTGTGTGTGTGTGTGTGTGTGTGTGTGTGTGTGTGTGTGTGTGATTTCACATTTAGTGATTATTCCTGTAGTTCCCAATATACAAACACAAACACTCTCTCCCCCTTGTTCCCTCTCTGCCTCCTGACCTATTTCCAAATAGCTCTGCCTAGTACATGGCTAAAAGGACATAGTGCCCTGGCAGGGTAGTCTGCTCATCAGCTCAAGAGCCTTGGCACTCCTCTGGGTCTCCCACAGCAACAAGTAGGAGTAGAGAATGAGAGGGGAGCAGGAGCTCGATAATGCCATCAGCGGTGTGCGCGGAGCCCCAGCTCGGGGAAAAGCAGTCTCTGCTGCAAGCTGCATGCACATAAAGCTCACACACAGCCTTGGAAGTCTAAAGGGAACCAGCAAAAAGCCATCAGGCTGCACATATTTATCCCATTTAACTAGCTACAGGCACGAGGTTGTCGTCCTGTCCCCTGGACACAGCCCTGGCTGGGCTGCTGGGTCTCTGCTCAGAGCTATTTTCGTGGCTGCATCCATGAAAGCTCCACTCTGGCTGGCGTCTTCAGAGGGGAGCTTTCTGGGTATTGATTACCAGCCTTGCAGCTGAATTACTTCCATTTCTTTCTTGTCTATAAACACCATCTGTTTGGTAGAGAATGGTAACAGGAAAAAGAGAGGATGCTAAGCAACTAGAGGCAAGCTCTGCATGTGTGTATGGGGTGGGGATTGTTACTTCAGTTAAGAGGAAGCTCCAAAGTGAAGAAGCTGGGAGGGATTTTTCCAAGCATCTTGAAGTCCACCAGTGAGGCAGAGGCGGGGAAAAGCAATGGCATGGAATAACCTTCACTGTGACTTTGAGCGTGGTCTGTAATCAGCTGGGATGATTTTATGTCAGAGGCTATGGGAGATGTCTCCGTGTGGGTCTCCTTCCTTCCAAGTCCATCAGCCTCCCGCTGCTGTCTGGAGGGAATGTACCCCTGCAGGAGCTGACACTCCACTCACCCACAGTCGTCCCTGTTAAGATACAGTGGCGGCATCCGAACAGATGTTGGCTTCCCCGCTCTGCAATCGTATTTCCTCAGGAAACTCTACTTGGAATCCACACCCCAGGGCTCCGTCCTCACAGTGTTGTGCTTTCCAGCAATGTGATCAACAAGTCCACGGTGAGAGCAAACGTGTGCACATCAAAGGTGCAAGTGGCCCAGGTCTAACAGGAGTTGATGCCACGTTGGATGACACAGCAGTAGTTCAAAATACCCTCTCTGGCTGGAGCTGTGGGGTGGGCACGTTGGAAGGAAGGTGGAAGGAAGTGCAGGGAGGGTTACAAGGATCAGTGCAACTCAATCGCACAAGAAGAGAATATGATGTTGCAGCCGTTTTTGTAAAACAAAAAGAGAAACTTGGGGTAGGGAGTATTACTTACTAACAGAATCTACCTAAGGCAATAGTGTCATATGGCTGCCAAAGAAGCTAAAGCCATTTCAGACTGGGTGAATTGATATTTATTAATAAATCCATATTAATTAGGGTGGGACTAGTTCTTAATGCTGGTGAGAGTCTGGCTTATGGCAGGGTGTCTTGGTGTGATGGCAAGGGCAGATGTTGAACGTGAAGATCTGGGTTTGCATCCCAATCCTTCCCCCGAAGGGTGGGTTGGTTTCTGTAGGCAATCCATCGCACTGAGCCTCAGTTTCCCGATCTGTAAGATGTGACTTCTAATGCCTTTCCTGCATATCTCAAATGGTTGGAAAGAGGATCACATAAGCTAAACTACTGCAAAGGTCTGTTACAAACCATTATGTCATGTCCATTTCTCAGCAACACATCTTAGGATGTGTGTGGCAGAACATGAAGGGATCGGAGAAGGCAAAGAGGGTTTTGGTATCCTACTAGCAGAAATCCCATGGGCCTAGTCACTCATAGCTAACTAGCTTTGCTGTTTTACTAGCCTTGAAACCTTAGGCTAAGTTACTTAAGTCCCCTGAGCCTCAGTTTCCCTCTCTGCAAAGTGGATAATCACAGAAAATTTGAGGACTACACAAAACCCATATAAGCACCAGGCATATAGAACAGATATTCAAGTATTGTTGAGTCTTTCCTTTCTGAAGGAATTGAGGGTGTTTCACCAGGAGGAGGGAGGCCTTTCGAAGGACCAGATTGTTGTTTTCGAACTTTGAAGGGCTGTCATGCAGAAGCGAGTAAACTTTTAATGTGTTGCTAAAAGCAGTGGGTGAGAGTCACAGGGACTTCTGTTCAATAGTTGAGCACTTTCCGCCCCATTCCATAGAACACACTGCTCCGTGAAGGAGTGGGCACCTGTCACCGACAGGTGTTAAAGCAGGACTTGATCCGCTACCTATCGGGGACATTGTAAAAGACGTCCCTGCTGTGGGAGAGAGGGGGAACAGGAGTTCCCTTTCCACCTTAAAATTCTATGATCTATAACATGATGTTCCTTTAATTCCCTCATATATGTTTTCACTCACAAAAATAAAACCTATAAAAGCAATCTCTTAGAGGATTATAAACAGCTTCTCCAGTGTACATGTGGCTTTGGAAAATAAACTCCCACAGCTCTGCTTCTAGGAGGGTTGCCAGAGCAATTTGAGGACATTCTTCTGCCACATTCTCTATAGTAAGAATAGAAACCTCGAGGTCTCAGTCGAAAAGCTAAAGCCCAGACAGGTTAAGTAAAGTGTCAATGGCCAAAATCAGACCCTGCCATTGAGAACTTGGGGTAAAGTTAACCTTAGGCAAAATTGCCATCTAAACAAAAGTATGTTCAGTCCCCTCACCCCCACTATTTTAATTTGCTTTTTAAACATACAGAAAGGTGCAGAATGATATTATATATACTTCATGTGTATGCCAGGCAGATCTAACAAATCTTAGTTTGTGTCGTATTTGCTTTAGGTCTTTTCTTTTTTTAAATAAAATATCCCTGGTTTCTCTGATACCTCTGGAGCTTACTTTGAACTCTTTCCCAATCCCATGCCCCTTTTCTATCTCTAGAAGTAACAACTATCCTGAGAAAGAAACATCCATGCATGTTTTCCTCTTCTTATTACATATGTATATATCCATCAGTAATGAATATGTATTAGTTATCAATTGCTGTGTAACAAATCACCCTAAAACCTAGTGGCTTAAAATCATCAGAGCTTATGTTCCCTCCTGGTTTTTGTGAGTTGAGGATTCAGGAGCGTCTTTATTGCTCCACCCTGGCTTGAGTTCTCTCTGAAGTTGTGCTCAGGTGTTGGCTGGGGCTGCAGTCATTGGAAGGCTTGAGGATCCACTTCCCAGGCGGCTCATGTACAGGGCTAGACGGTTGCTAGTAGCTGTTGACAAAAAGTTTCGGTTTCTCTTTACATGGATCATTCCACAGAGCTATTTGTGGCATGGCAACTGGCCTCTCCCAGAGCAGGCAGTTGGAGAGAGAGCCCAGGCAAGAGAGTTGAGACTCTGTCTCAAAAAAAAAAAAAAAAAAAATTCACCTATTTGTCCCGTGCAGACATTGAATAGATCTTGGAAAATGACTGTGGACTATTGCAAACTTGATCAGGTGGCTGCCTGATCAAATTGTACCTGCTTCCCCAGATATAGTGCCTTTACTTGAGAAAATTAACACATGTGGTATGCAGCTATTGCCTTAGATAAACTTTTTCTCTATGTCCTTTTGTGAAGACCACCAGAAGCAATTTGCTTTTACCTGGCAGGGCCAAAAGTACACCCTCGCAGCCCTGGCCCAGGGCTCTGTCAGTTCTACTGCCCTCTTCCCTATTATAGTCCACAGACAGCTTGATCATTTGAACAGTCCACAAAACATCACACCCATAAAGTACATTGACATTATTTTGATTGAATCTGATGAGCAGAAAGTAGACAGTTACTTTGGATGCCCTAGTAAAACATACGGAAACTAATGGGTGGGAAATAGACCCCACAAAAGGCAAGGGTCTACCTCTTCATTAATGATTTGGGGGGGTTCAATGGTTTGAACCATGTCAAGCTAATCCCTTCAACGTGAAAGATAAATTGCTATACCTTGCACCATCTACCATGAAAAAGAGGCAGAATGCTTGATTATTCTTTTTGGGTTTTAGAAGCAGCATCCACCACATTTGAGTGTGCTGCTCTGACCAAGCTACAGAGTCTATGATGCCTGTTTTGAGTGGAGACCAGAAAAAATTAAGGCATTGCAGCATGTTCTGGCTGCGGTGCAAGCTTCCCCAGCACTTGAGTCTTATGACCCTGCAAGTGATGATGCCAGAAGTGTCCATGACAAATAGGGATAACATATGGATCACAAGGGACGCTCCAAGAGGAGAATGACAGTGCAGACCTGAAGGATTTAGGAGCACATGTATGCCTTTTCTGCAGCTAACTATTTTCAACAGCAAGGTTTTGCATTGCTCTTGGCTTGGATAGAGACTGAACACGTTACCATTGTTAAGCCTCAGCTTCCTGTAATGAATTACATGTTGTCTGATCCATCTAGTCTTACGGTTGGGCATGTGCAACAGCAAACTGTCATCTAGTAGAAACGACATATAAGGAACCAAGCACAGGTAGGTCTGCAAAGTACAAGTTTCATGAGGTGGCACCTCAGATTCCTTCAACATTTACTTCTATTGTATTTCCTCCTCTCCCTCAACCTGTACCTGTTACCTCCTGAGAAGCTCCATACGATGAATTGACCAAAGGAAAAAAACCTCAAACCTGGTTTACAGTTGGGTCTGCATGGTACACTGGCACCATCCAACAGTGGACAGCCTAGTCACTGCAGGCTCACTCGGGCAACTGCAAAGCGTAGTAGTAGGGAAAATCCTCCGAGAGGAAAAACTGTTTGCAGCACATTTGGTTGCCCAGTAGATCTGGAATGAGAGACGGCCAGACACGTACTAACACATGGGAAGTTGATAATAGTTTGGCTGAACAGCCAGACTTTCTGTTTCTGAGTTATTTCACTTAGGATAATGGCCTCCAGTTCCATCCATGTTGTTGCAAAAGATACGATTTCATTCTTTTTATGGCTGAGTAGTATTCCGTGGTATATACGCACCACATTTTCTTTATCCAATCATCCGTTGATGAACACTTAGGTTGCTTCCATGACTTAGCTATTGTGAATAGCGCTGCAATAAACATACAAGTGCAGGTATCTTTTTTATATAATGATTTCTTTTCCTTTGAGTAGTGGGATTCCTGGATCGAATGGTAGGTCTACTTTTAGTTCTTTGAGAAATCTCCATACTGTTTTTCATAGAGGTTATACTAATTTACATTCCCACCAACAGTGTATAAACCTTCTCTTTTTTCTGCATTCTTGCCAACATCTGTTGTCCCTTGACTTTTTAATAATGGACATTCCGACTAGTATAAGATGGTATCTCATTGTGATTTTAATTTGCATTTTTCTGATGATTAGTGATGTTGGGCATTTTTCACATATTTGTTGACCACTTGTGTGTCTTCTTTTGAAAAATGCCTGTTTATGTCATTTGCCCAATTTTTAATGGGGTTATTTGGTTTTTCCTTACTGAGTTGTTAGAATCTTTGTAGGTTCTGAAAGTAGCCCTTTGTTGGATGCAGAGTTTGCCAATATGTTCTCCTATTCTGTAGGTTCTGTTTACTTTGTTGATTATTTCTTCCCTGCAAAAGCTTTTTAGCTTAATTAAGTCTCATTTGTGTAGCTTTGTTTTTGTTATGTTTGCTTTTGATGACTTAGTCATAAATTCTTTGCCTAGGCCAAAGTCTAAAAGAATTTTTCCTAGATTTTCTTCTAGGATTTTTAAAATTTCAAGTCTTACACTTAAGTCTTTAATCCATCTTGAGTTAATCTTTGTATATGGTAAGAGATAGGGGTCCAGTTTCATTCTTTTCGATATGGCTGTCCAATTTTCCCAGCAGTATTCATTGAATAGGGGATCCTTTCCTTAGCGTATGTTTTTGTCAACTTTGTCAAAGATAAGTTGACTATCGGTATGTGGCTTTATTTCTGGGTTCTCATTGATCTATATGTCTATTTTATACCAGTGCCATGCTGTCTTGGTTACTATAGCCATGTATTTATAATTTAAAGTTAGGTAATACGATACCTCCAGCTTTGTGCTTTTTGCTTAGGATTGTTTTGGCTATTCAGGCTTTTTTTCTGTTTCTAATTCTGTGAAAAATTACGCTAATACTTTGATAGGAATTGTATTGAATCTGTGATTGCCTTGGGCAGTATGGTTGTTTTAATGATATTGATTCTTCCAAACCATGATCATGGGATGCTTTTCCATTTATTTGTGTCATCTCTGATTTCTTTCATCAGTGTTTTGCAGTTCTTCTTGTAGAGATCTTACACCTCCTTGGCTAAATGTATTCCTAGGTACTTTATTGTTTTTTTTTATAGCTATTGTAAATGGGATTGAGTTCTTGATTTGGTTCTCAGCTTGTTCATTATTGGTGGTGATTTAATTTTTAAAATGATTTTTTGTTGTTTACTTAGGTTTTCTATTTATCTTTAAGTCAATTTTGGTAATTTGTATATTTCTAGGATATTATAATTCTTCTATATATATTCAATTTTTTGCATAGACTCATCCATGGTATTTACTAATGATTTTTTTAAAATTTCTACTGTGTTTTCATTCCTTATATTGTTTAGTTTTATCTCAATCTCGTGTTTTATTATTTTGTTCAATCTCACCAGAGATTTTCTGTTTTATTTGTCACTTTAAAGAATCACTTTTGATTTTTGTTGACCTTCTCTATTGTTTCTTTGTTCTCTGTTTTATTAATTTGTTCTCTTGATTTTATTATTTTCTTCTATGTTCTTTGAGTTTTCTCTTCTGTCCTTTTTCTAGATTCTCAAATATAGCAATTCATTTTTTTTCATCATAGTTTCTTAATGTAAGTATAAGACTATAAATTCACCTCTAAATATCACCAATATATATTACAAGTTGCGGTCCACAATATGTGGTTCCATTACTGACGTCAGTTCTAATTATCTTGTCATTTCCATCATGGGGTAATCTTTAACTCATGAGTTCTTTAGGAGTGCATGCTTCAGTTTCCGAATACGTTGACATTTTTACTTGATTTTTCAGTTAATTGCTTTTAATAATAGTAACTTAATAATAGAAACTTGTTAGAAAATTATGTCCTGATTTGTGATCCTTTTCTTAATGTTCCAGGTGTTCTTTAAAAGAGTACATATTATCTATTTCTGTTGGATACAGACTTCTATATCTATATCTCTCATATCAAATTTTTTATCATATTGAACAAATCTTCCATAGACTTTCTAATGATTTTTGACTTGATCTGGCAATTTCTAATAGAGATGTGTTAAAATCTTCCATCCTGGTTTTCTTAACTTTTAATTCTTTTAGTTTTTACTTGATATATTTCAGAGTTGTGTGTCAGATGCATATAAGATTATGCTAGTGGTGTGCATTGTTTTGTAGCATGATGCAGTGTCTTTCTTTATCCTTAGTAACCTTTTTTGATTAAATTACATTTTATTAATAATATTATAAAAGCTTCCTTTGATTAATATATGCTTTGAATATCATTTCCCAAACTTTTTAACCTCTCACTGGTAACTTTGTTTTGGAAATTTTCTAGACTTGGTTTGTTATTGTTGTTCATTTGTTTTAATCCAATTTGATGGTCTCTGTCCTTTAATAGGTAGGTTGATTCAATTTATATCTATTGTGATTACTGCTACATTTGAATTTATTTCTAACATCTGATTTGTTTTTACCGATGTTTTATTTTTCTTTCTCTTTCTTCTTCTCTGCTTTCTGTTGGGCTAATAAACTTTTTTTCTCTCCTGTTTCAGAAGCTCTTGACGGTATTATTATTCTTGTAAAGTTAACCTTTATCTTATTTTTTCCTAACAATGTGCCAAGCTCATCTAGTCTCCTCCAGAACAAGACAAAAACTTGAGTATACTTACCTATTAACTCTCCACTGCTACTCTACCTCATTCCATTTGCTCGTTCAACAAATACTTTTTGGTTTTTTGTTTGTTTTTGAGACAGGGTCTTGCTCTGTCACCCAGGCTGGAGGTGCAGTGGTGTAATCATAGCTCACTGCAGCCTCAAGCTCCTGGGCTCAAGTGATCCTACACATACACACCACCATACCAGCTAATTTTTAAAATTATTTTTGTAGAGACGGGGTCTTGCTGTGTTGTCCAGGCTGATTAAACTTCTAGCCTCAAGCGATCCTCCCACCTCAGCCTCTCAAAGCATTGGTATTACAGGTGTGAGCCACCTCACTAGCCAACAAACACTTTTTGGATACTTCCTGTATGACACTCACTGTGCTAAGGATTGAAAGTATAGCAGAGAGCAAAGCAAGATCCTGTCTCCTGGGGAGCTTATATTCAATGGGAAATGGACATACTTATGCCTGTTTCATCTTGTTATTGTCCAGAGCTTCATTTTTTAAAAGCTAAAATGCCCAAAAAATGTGCTCATTTGCTTTTCTTCTTTTAGTAATCAATAATTAATTAAATTTACCAATTCCTTTTTTATTCCTGTGTTTGCTGTTGTTTCTTGATTCCATTTGTTTTTCTGTCTGGATTCATTGTTCTTCTTGCTTAGTGGCTGTTCTGTGAGGCTCTCTGGGTAGTAAATTCTCTTAGTCTTTGTATGTCTACAAAGGATATCATCGTGTCCCTACTCTTATGTTGATAGTAAAGCTGGGTACAATTCCAGGTTAACAGACATTTTTCCAGCACTTTGAAGATTTTACTCCATTAACTTCTGGAATAGACTGTTGCTGATGAGAGGTTGGCTTTCAATCTAAATGTTTCTTTGTAGGTATAACAATAAATCACTTTTCTATGATAGCTCCAAAGGTTTTTCAATTTTCATAGATGTTTTTCAGTTTCACAGTTATGTCTACGTATAGATCTAATTTTATTTATTTTTCTCAGTACATAAAGAATATTTTTACTATGAGGGCTTGTGGCTTTATTCACTTCTAGAATATTCTCATCTATAACATCTTCAAATAACGCTTCTTTGGAATTTTCTCTTTTGTACTTTCTTGAATCTTTATTGGTGCGTGCAGTCTCTCAATCTGGCTGTCATGTGTGTCTGTCTCTTTTTCTTCTCTCCAAGTCTCTTCATTTGTCTGGCCTGCATTCAGGTACGTTACATAGTGTTCCCTTTAATTTACTCTAATAGCTATCTCTTTGCCTGTATCTAGTCTAAAATTTGTCCTATCCATTGAGTTTTTAATTATAATTACTATGTATTTTTTGTTTTCTTGATTTCTAATTGCTTATTTCTCATACACTCCTACTCTTCCTTCATTTGTGCCTGGTTATTGTTTCATCATATTTTGTTGATATTTATACATGATTTTCCTTTATTTGCCTTTAATGATCTTACTTAAAATCATAATTACTTAAAATCCTTTTTACTTTGTTGTATTATTTTAATTTCAAAGAGAGTCGATTTAATTTAATTGATCTTGCTGATATTAATTTTCCTGCTCAAATTTCAAATTTTGGTTTTTAGGCTCATCTTTTCCAGGCTTCTCTCTCTCAACTTTTAGTAACTTTGCTACTGTCTCTAACAACCTTCCACATCCCCATAGCAAACAGTCCAGAGCCAGCTGTCACTCATAAAAACCTCAAAGATACTGCACTCACACAATCAGGTGGCCGCATAGCTCAGGTCCTATGCGAAAGGATGTACCTGTCTTCCTACCTTCTTTCCTGGGCATGCAGCTCTGAAAAAACTAGAACTCTAATCAACTGTTGCTGCAGTTTTTTCCAGCTCTTTTTTCCACTGGGGGAGGCCCCACTCCCGCTCTGCTTTTAGGCAGATACCCTGGCTCCATTTTTCACCTCATAGCATTCTCAATCCCTGTGGTTCCCCAGGAATTGCACCCCAGACCAGCTCTGCCTACTAGGGCCAAGAGCCCCACAGGCCAGCATCTGCCAGTGTTTGGTGCAGAGCTGGTGCTGATAAGGACTGTCTTCAAAGCATGAACTATCAGTGCCACCCAGACCCAATCATCTCCCCATTTGGCAGACACTCAGGATGGTATTTCAACAGCTCCTAGTAGCATTTCATACCAGGTCTTCCCAGCACTCCATCAAAATATACCCTTCCGATAGATCATTCTCCTGAGCTCTTAATTTCTTCCTCTGTTCAAAAGTTCACTGACTTCCCTAATGCTACCCACATTACAGCTGGGAAAAATTATGCTGAAGGGAAGGAATAATCGCAAGTGAGATTTTATGTTTGTAATTGTTCTAAGATGGAAGAACCCATTCTCAAGACCCAACTCCAATTTCAATGGGACAAAGAATTGCTGACGGCTTCAGCGTCGTGCACCACAGACATCTGAGCTTCCATTTTATTTTCTTGTCGAGTTTAATTTTATATTTGATTACAGCTACTTAAATATGTTATGGCTGAAGACATTAGCCTTTATCTGAGGCTGGGCAATTAAAAGATTATTCATCAATTACTGTCTTATTTAGACATTTTGGTGAGGATATTGGTTGGTCTTAAACAAGAAGTTTGGTGTATATGAAAGTCATTGCTACCTTCTCAGCAAGTGATAATCTATTTAAATTCCCATGTAGAGGTGTCACTTTTACATATTGCCGGGACCAGGATAGGGTCCTATTGAGTGCTGTCCCTTAATCAATTCACAAGCTCATAGGAAAACCATCACAATGTACTTTGTACTGAACAATAGAAATAAGACGTGATGGATGGATTTATTTTTTAATTTAAACTAATATTTATTATGAATAATTATATATTAACATGTTAAATATTAATATATAAATTACTGTTTATTATTGTCATGCTCATGAGTGATCTTCAACTCCAACAAATTAATATCACATGAGCATGTCACAGGCATCACCCCACAGTGGGCAGAGGGGAAGGTTTGGATCCACCACAGGGAACCTAGACGCCTCAGGTTTACTAGCAATAGACAATCTCAGTATTCTTTACCATCCACATTTTTTTCCGCTAGAACTTTTAATAAATAAATACAAAATATATTGAGAGTTTCGTCTCCCTTCATTTCTCTTCTTTTGCTTACATTAGCCAGAAGCAGGTGGTAGGAAAATTCAAATGTCTGGACCATTTACAAACTGGGTAATCAATCACTAAATATCTTACTTACCTGCCTTTTTACAGAATTTTAAAATGGAGACGGAGTCAGTGTTTCTGAAGGACAATAATGTAAGGAAATTAGGAGTGTCATGTGTTATGCTATCATAATCAAAGAATTCTGAAACAACCAATCGAAACCTAACACAGTTTTGCAAATTCCAAGGGGCAAAGGCAGCTGACTTTCATGCTGACTTTAAATATGTATTCATAATGTGCAATTTACTGCTACACTCTGCTAAAACTTTTTATTAATGTTCCAGTTTTCTTCTGGTACAGGAACTCCACTCTGTCATTCTTAATATTTGTGCTTTACTTTGGGCTGTCAGTAGCAATTTCCTTGTGGTTAGAGATGGAAATAGCCTCAGCCTTCCTGGGAGGGTCGCCAAGGCCCTGCCTAATTCCTTTTCCAGGGGAAGAGGCTTCATGCAGAGAACGTGGGAAGACGATGACAATGACGATGATGAGAGACCGAGAACTTAGCAGCTAAGGAAGGTAGTTTTGGGGGAAGAGATGACGTTAAAGAATGCCTTTAGTGGTAGCTGTCAGGGAGTGTTTGCAACATGGAGTCCTGCTTAATATTTCCTGCTAAATGACACCACTGCGTCCTCATGCGGGTGCTGTGGCAATACGGAGTGCAAGATTCCAGAGAATTATTTTGTTCACACAAATGTAATTATTGAGCACACACCCTCAGCTCCAGACTTATAGACGTGCTCTCTTGAAGGTCCGAGGAAGAGGGTAGGAACTGGCATGTGGCGGAAGGACAGATTATAGCAGGTGATACCAGCATAGTCAGGTCAGCGTGGGCGCAGCGCGTAGCTTTCACTGGGCAGTCACAGAAGGGCGTGAGCAGGAGAGGGACAGTCCTTCCATGTTGCCTGGAGGTCGTGGTTGATTTTCTGTGGACAAGCCTCATGCTCTGTTACCTGGCCAGGAGAAGAAACACCCTCTCACCTGGGCTTCTGTCTCAATGCAGCCCTCGCTACACAAGTCAATAAAGCCACATCCTACCCCAAGCTAGGACCCAGGTTTCTCTCATTCCGGTACCCTCACCCATGAAGCCATCTAACCCAGGAGGTTCAAATTCAAACCCCAAAAACTCCAGGGGAAGGGGTGAAGGGTAATAGCATCCTAGGGCCTTGCTGTTCCAAGTGCATCAGCAATCACCTGGGAGCTTGTTACAAATGCGGAATCTCAGGCCCCACCCTAGACCTCCTGAACCAGAATCTGCACTTGAACAAGATCCCCAGGTGATCTCTATGCAGTGGAGTTTGGGAAGCACCGACTTAGGGGCATTGATATATGTGGCAACCAAAGCGCTAACCTCTACCTGCTATGGACTGAATCTCTGTGTCCTCCCAGATGCATGTGTTGAAACCCAATCCCCAGCGTGATGGTGTTAGGAGGTGGGGCCTTTGGGAGTTGATTAGGTCAGGAGGGCTGAGCCCTCACAAACAGGATTAGTGCCATTATAAAAGGATCCCAGAGAGCCCCCGGGCCCCTCTCGGCCAGGACACAGGGATATGAGAGCCATCTACAAACTAAGAAGCAGGCCCTCACCAGACACAGAATCTGCGGGTGCCTTGATCTCGGACTTCCCGGTCTCCGGAATGGTAAGAAACCAATTTCTGTGTGTTCTAAGCCACCTACACTATGGTCTTGTCATAGCGGCCCGCACGGACTAAGACGCTACCTCGCCCAGCTTCGTACACACCCCACCCAGTGCTCTTCTCAGGTGTGTATTGCTGTGGGGACAGAAACCCCGAGGAGGGGGTGAGTGAAGAGTGTGGCTCTCAGGGAGGGGCTGTCTCTGAAGGGACATGTGCCACATGGCAAAGGTGCGGTGGGTAGAGCAGGCTCTAGAAATCCTGGCAGTTGAGAGGGCTGGGGATGCAGGGATCACCTTTCCTAGCAATGTCCTCTGGGAGAGGAATTCCTGCCCTGCTTAACGGAGACGCTCCTTCCCCGCTGGGATAAGAAAGCTGCTCTTATGTTGTGATACTCAACCCTGGCTGCCCATGAGACTAACCCGGGAGCTTTAGAAAAATGCCAAGTCTGGTCCCTCCAGCAGAGACTCTTTCAAATGAGCTGGGCTGGGGCCAGAAACCCCGATTATTCAAAGTGCCCAAATGATTTTCAGGGGCAGCCAGGACTGCAAACCACTGATGATAGGAAACGCATAGAAAATGAAGCAGCTGCTAGAAAATCCTGGGCCCTGTGGGGATTAGGAAAAACTTCCCGTTTCCCTTGAAAGTTTGCTGAAAGATCAACTCACAATTAAGGCAGATTAATAAGAGAAAGAGGTTTATTTACTGTGCACATGGGGAGAATCACAGAGTGATTATCCAATATCCCAATGAGGTCCATAAATTTTTATACCCTCCTTTTAGAGAGGAGGGAGAGATGAGTATTACAGGTAATTCTGTTTAGGGGCAATAAATGGTTGCTGGGGAAGATGATTGTTTGGGGGAAACAGATTGACTTGTAAATGATTATCTTTGCAAATTAAATTAACCTGAGAGTTGCAGGTATTAATGGTTTGGGCCAGGTCTGGTTGCATTCTTGATCTCTTCTGCAATACATTGAGATAACAGGGAGGGTAAGGGAAGTCAATTGTTCTTTTCATGGGTCATCTGGTCATGCAGGTAGACATGGAAAGCCCCTTCCAAGACCTGTCGATCTCTAAGGGCCTTTAATTCAAAATACTCTTTACGTCAAGGAGTCATATTTTGGGGTGAAATTTCCTAAGTTCCTTCAGCCTACTCTGGTTGCTTTCTTTCCACTTCTGGCCTCTTTTCCCTTCTCTCCTGGACTCCCCACATGGCAAAAGCTGGAAATAGCAACAGACAGAGGTAGGGTGGCTCCAAGCGCAAAGGCACCGCCAAGAGTTCAGGTCAGCAGCTGTCTACCGCGGCTGCAGGACGCGGCTGCAGCTGAGAGGCATTTCTGATGGGAAAACCCTTCACAGCTCCAGGGAGACACGGAGGGCTCATCTCTGCCGTGCCGGGCCCAGGGTTGCTCAGTTTGTAGCCAGGGAGAATTACAGAACTGTCTGGAGTTCCACTCCCAGACAATTTATTATTTATCTTTCTATCTTTGACTATTTGTTTTTTAAATTTCCTCTTAAACCCCTTAATCTCCATGTTACATCTTCCCTGTCATGGTCCCTGCAGTGATTTCTCACCTTGTAAGTTTCTGTCAATTGCCTGCATGGTACAAATTTATTATTTTTATTTTTTTATTTAACCAATTTGGATCAAAATTTTAAACTAACCAATGTATGAAAACCCACTTACATGCTATGTGGGGCACATGTAAGCCTGCACAGTGACAGGGTGGGTGGAGGGCGAGGCATTGTGCATAAAGTCACTTTCCAGCGGGTGTAGGAAGCAAGTTCGTCAGTGTTTAGAGCACTGTCTAAACTCAGTTCGCTAGGCACAATCTCTGTTTACTGAAAGCAGGTGTGTGACTCCATAGACTTGGAGAATTCACACTCCCCACACCTCAAATTTCCCTACCAAGGCTA
>NW_012149396.1:8009716-8046809 GCF_000956105.1 Propithecus coquereli | reverse complement strand
GACAGGAAAAAATTTGAAAAACTAGGGGCCAAAAATGGGCTAAGTTTGGTTAAAACAATAAACCCACAGGTCCAAGAAGCCCAAGGAACTCTAATGAAATAAATACAAAGAAAACCATGTCAGAAAGCATCATATTCAAACTACTAAACACCAGTAATAAGCAGAAACATTTTAAAGCAGCCAGAGAAAGAAGACGCATTATGATCAAACAAAGATAAGAATAACAGCAGATCCTATGTTGGAAAGTATACAAACCATAAGATAACGCAAATTTATCTTTAAAGAACTAAAAGAGAACAAAACTGTCAGCCTAGGTTTCTGTACTCGGCAAAAATAGTCTTCCAAGTCAAGGCAAATGAAGACTTTTTCAGACAAATAGAAGCTGAGAGAATTCATTGTGAACAGATCTGTACTATAAAAATAGTTAAAGGAAATTTTTCAGATACAAAGAAATATCTACACTCATTTCTTTGAATTCATCCATTTTAATGGCTTTAAATAGTATCATTAGGTTCATAATTCCTTAATTTGTATTTCCAGCCTCAAACTCATCCCTGAACTGTAGACTAGTGTATACAACTGCCTACTCAACGTCTCAACTTGAGCGTTTAATAGCATCACAGACTTAACATGTCCCAAAATGAATACCTGATTTTCTCTCACAATCTTCACCATCTGGGCAAATGACAATATCCTTCAAGTTTCTCTGACCAAAAACCCTTCAAAGTAAATCCTGAATCTATTTCTCTTTACCCCTACTGCTACTAACTGGGTTAAGCCACCATCCCTCCTTACCTACCTTACTGCAACAGTCTCCTAACTCTTCCCCTATCTATTAATAACTTCCTTCTCTGCTCCCAAAGTCTTTTTATATCAGTCTCTCCCTTGCTCAAAGCCTTCCCAGTCTTACAATCTCAGAATAGCAGCCAAAGTCCTTACAATGGTCTTCATGGCCATGACCTTGTGTCTATTTTGATTGCATCTCCTCCCACTCATCTCTAGTTCACTCAGTTCTAGCCACACTGGTCTCCTCGCTGCTCCTCTGGCTTACCAGGGCCTTTGCACTTGCTGTTCCCTCTGCCTGAAATCCTTGCCTCAGATACCTGCCTACCTTGCTTCCCCACCTCCAGCTCTTTGCTCAAATGCTACCTTTTCAGAAAGGTTTTCCCTGGCCATAGTTTTTAATGTTACAACTCCCTACGGCACTTTCTGTCCTCCTCTCCTGCTTTATTTTTTTTCCAGAATCCTTAATACTCTCTGACAGCCTACATATTTTGCTTAATTTTCTGTTACCTCCCTCAAATTATCTTTCTCTCCCTACTAGGATCTAAGTTCATGAAGCCAGAATGTTTCTGTCTTTTGTTCACAGCTATATTTCCAGGGCATAGACTAGGGACTGGCACCCAATAAATGCTTAGTAAATAATTGTTGAATGAAGTAATAGATCATCAGAACTGGAAAGGACTTTAGAGATAATGCCTTTTAGCCTCTGCTAGTCCCTAGCTTACAACAAAGAGAAACAAGCATGTGCAAAGACCACTTCTTTCACTGTAATGATTTTTTTTAAATTTCGAATATTATGGGGGCAACAAACATTTTGGTTACATATATTGCTTTTGTATAGTTTGAGTCAATGTTGTAAATGTGCCCATCACCCGGACAGTGTGCATTGTACCTGTTAGGCATGAATTTACCTGACCCCCTCTTCCCCCATTCACCTGCTTGATTTCCGTTGAGTTTTAGTTCTATATGTACATATAAGTGTTGATCAATTAGTTCCAGTTTAATAGTGAGTACTTGTAGTGTTTGTTTTTCCATTCTTGTGATACTTCGCTTAGAAGAATGGTCTCCAGTTCCATCCAGGTTGTTACAAAAGGTATTAGTTCCCTTTTTTCATGACTGAATAGTACTCTATAGTATACATATACCACATTTTACTAATCCACTCATGTATTGATGGGCACTTGGGTTGATTCCACATCTTTGAGGTTGTGAATTGTGCTGCAATAAACATTCTAGTGAAGATGTCTTTTTTATAAAATGATTTTTTTTCCTTTGGGTAAATACCCAGTAGTGGGATTGGTAGATCTACTTTTAGTTCTTTGAAGTATCTCCATACTGCTTTCCATAGAGGTTGTACTAGTTTGCAATCCCACCAACAGTGTATAAGTGTTCACTTCTCTGTGTATCCACGCCAGCATCTGTTGTTTTGGGACTTTTTTGATAAAAGCCATTCTTGCCGGGATTGGGTGATATCTCACCATGGTTTTGATTTGCATTTTCCTGATGATTAGAGATGTTGAGCATTTTTTCATGTTTATTGGCTATTAGTCTATCTTCTTTTGAAAAGCTTCTGTTCATGTCTTTTTTCCACTTTTTAATGGGATTGTTTGAATTTTTTCTTTTTTGCTTGAGTTCTTTATAGATTCTCGTTATTGGCCCTTTATCGGATGTATAGCATGCAAATATTTTCTCCCATTCTGTAGGTTGTCTGTTCACTCTATTGATTGTTTCCTTGGCTGTGCAGCAGTTTTTTATTATTATTTGATCAGGTGCCATTTATTTATTTTTGTTGTTGCTGTGATTGCCTTTTTATTCTGCATGAGCAGCCCTGAATCTTCTACCTTGTCGGACTCTTTGGGAATTGGGACTAGGAATCTGCATCTTTTCCTTTTCTGGTGTTATTTATAGTCATTAAAGTTTGAGAACCCTTGTTATATGCTCCCTGAGAGAACACACAACAGAAACACACCTGTGAAAAGTTACCTGAAGGAGAGAACCTCAGCCAGTGACTGCATGGAATATTCCTGGGTCAGTTGCGATGGTTGTCACCATGGCAGGACTCTTTGGAGAACTCCAGAGTGGGAGGATCCACCCCTTTGGTCTGCTCCTCAATCCCTGAATACATAACAGTGTAACCTCGGGGTTAACGTCAATCCTCCAAGTGCACCGACAGTTTGTGAATGCATTTAGTAAGATAAACATCAGGTATCTCTGGGTTATTAAAACAAAACAAAGAGAAAATGACTGGGATGAGTATGGAAGGTAATGACCGGGGCTGGCAGGGCTGCTGCCTGGCTTTGAAGCCTTGTATATAACGCTCAATATAATGTTCACATTGACCAGCCTCTGGCATCATTCTTTCTCCACCCCACTGAAATCTGACTTCTGCTCCTCTATTAAACCAACTCTCACTCTGGTCACTGGTGAGAATCTAGCAGATGCTTTTTCTGTTTCGCACGACCTCATGGCAGCATGTGACTACATGGATCTCTCCCTCCCTGGGCTTCCATGTCACCCCGACCCAGATTCCTCCTTCACGCCAGCCACTTCTTGTCGTGCTCCTTCCTGGACTTCTCTACACACCCTTTCAATGTTGATGCACACCAGAGTTCTGTCTTTTTCACTTCGGGAAACGGGAAGTTATTATGGATAACCCCAGCTCATTCTCTGGTCAAATACTTTGAGAAGTGTTCTAGGTGGTTTTGCTAACTGAACCTAATAGCTCACCATGTCAAAATGCATTTGGAAAGTGAGAAGGCATAATAAACCAGGCATCCGCAATGCCCTAGAAGTTTCACCACTTCTTTGGGCCTTACAAAGACTCTCTTTTCTAAATTTTCCACTTCTAGGTTCTTGATCAGTTTGGGAGAAAGTCTAAAAAGTCTAGAAATGTGTATTCTGCTTCTCATGAGCAGAATATGGTCAGAGAGGTCATCTTGGAAACAACAGATTCAAGAGGTTCTTTGAACATAAAATTCAAAAACACAGATGAGAACATTTTCCAAGGGAAATGTTATTGCATTTAGTTTCTTGTAGTCAAGATGACTCTTGATGCCTTTAATGCAGCAGCCTGCCTTGCTCCTGATGGCCAGAGAACAAACAATAAGCAAGTACTTCGTAAATCATAACTTTCTATATATGTGGAAAGAGGTTTTATGGGCCATTGTTCAGTTTAAAAATATTTCACAGCATTTTATTCATTTAGCCATTATAGTGAGAGGGTAGAAAACAACATTTCAGGTATAAAAAAAGGGGGAAATGATCTTTTAATGCTGTTCTTCATTTTTGTTTCCGATGTTGATTGAAAAGGCATTTGGCCTATGTACAATGCATGAAGTGGGACCATGAGGCATGAGGGACTGAAATATACCATCTTAAGGACAATTAGTTAAATTTGAGAATGAATCACTGAGCTCTCCTTGGGTCTTTAATCCTCTCTTGACTCCGGTTGACTGCTCCTGGTGCTACCAGGTATGAGCTCTAAATAGTAAGCTGATTCTGTTATGATTTGTTTCTTCCTTTATGAGAAATCAAAGTCAATCTATCAGCCTCTAAATCCACTGATCTAATCAAGAGGGCTTGAAACTGATAACCAAGGGGCGGAGGGAATGTATATCGAGCCACAACAGATTAACCGAACGCTGTGGAGGATATCAGGCATGGCACAGTGAAACAGAAAAATAACAGAGGAGGCTCTCAATAACTCTCAGAGGAGGAAGAACTCAGATGTTTCTATCCCAATGCACAAATCCAGGAAGATAGATAAAAATCAACTTGAGACTTTAAAGAAGAAAAGAATTCTCCCTCATAGATGGGCTTGAGAAATGAAATTTACAAAGGAATATGGCAATGGAAGGTTGCATGTTTTCCCCAAACATAAATAATTAATAAAAATGCTACCATGTAAGTATTGGCAAATCGATTCCAAAATGTACATGGAGAAGCAAAAGACCCAGAATAGCCAACTCAATATTGAAGGAAAAGAATAAAGTTGGGGTAGTGATACTACTTGACTTCAAGATTTACTATTACATAAAGCTATAGTAACCAAGATAGGGTGGTTTTGGTAAAACAAAAGACAAATTGATCAATGGAATAGAATAGACCAGAAATAGACCCACACAAATATAATCAATCGATCTTTGACAAAGGAGCAAAGGCAATGCAACAGAGAAAAGATAGTCTTTTCAACACATGGTGCTGGAACTAGACATCCACACATAAAAAAAGTTAATCCAGACACAGACCTTACACCTTCTACAAAAATTAACTCAAAATGGAACACAGACCTAAATGTAAAATGTGAAACTATTAAAACTCCAGGAAGTTAACATAGGAGAAAATCTAGGCGACCTTGGATATGATTTTTTAAATATAACACTACAGAAAGGTTTGATCCATGAAAGAGATAATTAATAGGTTGGGGTTCATCACAATTAAAAACTTCTCTCTTGGAAAGGTAATGTCATGAGAATGTGACTAGTCACAGAGTAGGGGAAAATACTTGCAAATGATGTATCTGATAAAAGACTTATACCAAATATACAAAGAACTCTTAAAACTCAACAGTAAGGGCTGGGTGTGGTGGCTCACACCTATAATCCTAGCACTCTGGGAGGCTGAAGCAGGAAGATTGCTTGAGCCCAGGAGTTTGAGGTTGCAGTGAGTTATGATGACGCCACTGCATTCTACCCAGGGCAACACAATGAGACTCTGTCTCAAAAACCAACCAAACAAACAAACAAGAAACTCAACAGTAAGAAAACAACTCAATTTTTTAAATGGGCAAAAGACCTGAACAGACACCTCACCAAAGAATATATACAGATGGTAAATAAATATGAAAAAATGCTTAACATCATGCCATTAGGAAATTGCAAATTAAAACAACAATGAGATACTACACACCTATTACAATGGCCAAAATTCAAAACACTGACCACACCAGGTGCTGGTGAGAATGTGGAACAACAGGAACTCTCATTCATTGCTGGTGGAAATGCAAAATGGTACAGCCACTTTGGAGGATACTTTGGCAATTTCTTACAAAACTAAACATACTCTTACTATATGATTCAGCAATCATGTTTCCTGATATTTAGCCAAATGAGCTGAAAACTTATGGCCACACAAAAACCTGCACATGGTTGTTTATAGCAGCTTTACTCATAATTGCCAAAATTTGAAAGCAACCAAGATGTCTTTCAGTGGGTGAATGGATAAACTGTGGTACATCCAGACAGTGGAATATTATTCAGTGCTAAAAAGAAGTGAGCTATCAAAATGTGGAAATACATGCAGGTACCTTAATTGCGTATTACTAAGTAAAAGGAGCTAATCTGAAAAGGCTACATATTGTGTGATTCCAGCTATATGACATACTGGAAAAGGCAAAACTATGGAGACAGCAAAATGATCAGTGGTTGCCAGGGATTGGGGCTAGAGAGGGACGAGCAGGTGGAGCACAGGGTATTTATTAGGGCAGTGAATCTATTCTGTGGAATTCAGGAAAATATAGGTAAATTTAGGTAGAAGTTTGTGGCCAAAGACGATAAGGAAGAATGTTTAAGAGGATTGGAAGGCTTTAATTATTAATAATTAATTCTAAGTATTCAAATGCAAGTGATCTCAAGGAAGAAATAGTAAAGCTCTATTTGATTAAATCCAGGCATCCAATAAACTCTTGGACCTGCCTGGATGCTAATTCTGGAGATAAGGACACCGAGTCTGAATGAGTTACAGACTCCCTATGTAGCAGGTGGAGACAGGGCTTAACCACAGCGTGACTCCAAATTCCTCTTTCTACCCAGCCCCACCCCATGCCTCTCATTTGAAATGGAGGGAACCTGCTGAACCCAGAGAGTAGTGATGGATGGATCTCCACCCAGAATTTCAGGATGAGACTAAACTGAGTGTCCAGGGCCCTGGGCCAAAGACTACTTCGTAAGATGAGATGCTGGAATACAAACCAGATGACCGTTAATAGAGAGGTTAGCATCATTTCGGTGTGGGCAATGGTATGAGAGGATGACACATAAATACAGTGCATTTCTGGTTTTTTTCCTATAATGCAATCTGAAAATGACTTCATGAAGATGAGATGGAAGATCTGAACCATCAAGCATCCTGATCACATTTATTCCCCACTAACTTGGGCAGACATCTATTTCTCAGGGGTTCTCAATTCTGACTGCACATTAGTCACCCAGGGAGTTTTTTTAAAAGTGCAGGTGCCCAGGCTTGCTTCCCCTAATTTAAGTATTTTGCTACCTTTCTTACTTGGAAACGTTAGACTTCCCTGTCTTTCCAACAGGGCTTCATTAACCCAGCTTTGCTGGGACAGTGGCGGCTCCAAAATTTGAATACAACAGTTTAGTGTCTGCAATCTGGTTGTTGGAGTGTTGTGTGTGTGTGTATGTGCCCATGCACATACTTGAAGCTGTGTTTTTCTAGTATTTGCATAAAATGAACACATTGTCAAAGGGGAAAAGGCTGGAAGAGCTGGCCTGAGGCCTGTGGGTTAGGAAATTGGAGGTTCTACGAGTAACCTCTTGAAAAAACTGAAGCTTATTCCCCAGTAGAAACTTTCCAGTTTTGATGGAAACCTAAATTGATCTTAAACACAGTATGACATTTAACTTCTTCCTAAGTGTCCTCTCATAACTCAGTGGGGCCTTTGCGGACTGTCCCTACACCAGGTGGTGTCCTGAAATCCTTGCATCTGTTTTTTACACTTCGTCTTCTCCATTCTCAGTGGGTATTGACTTGTTTGGCCGGTGCTCACCAGACACCTTCTACTTTGATGCTTCTCAGCTGTGGTAAAGTGGAAAAGCAGTTGCCTAACCACGTGACAAACGTGTGTCCCGTGAACATTGTGAAGCTCCCGGTAAGAGGCTCTACCTGATGAAAAAACTGCAAGCAACTTGGATGTCGCAGCGCCGATTTTTGTCTGCTCAGATCCAGTCCCGGTTCTTCTTGGTATGTTCCAGACACTGAGGCTGCAGCTGAAACCCCCAGATGGCAGAACTTCGATCCGGCATCCAGCACTGGCTTAGCCATGTCAGGGCTCTGAGGTGTCTTTGTAAAGTTCACTTCAGAACGTTAGGCATGTTCAGAGAATCACCAAGAAGCTTAGCCACGTGAAGAGCTTTTTAAAGGTGTATATTAACCTACTACATAACCCCAGGAAGATGATAAAATAATAAAGTTTTGACCCAACATTTAAAAATTCCATTTTTAGTTGAAGGAAGAAAAATCCATTTTTTTCTTAAGAAAACAGTTTATTAAAGGGCACGAGGGAATAATGTTTTTAGAGAGTATTCTATAAGCCTTTTTTCCCTCTCACTTTGCTAATTTCAACAGGAGGAGGCCCATTACTGTTGCAATAGCCTGTTTTAGCAGAGACAGAGGGTTAAAGGATGAGCTGCCCCCAGTCGATCACTCATGCTGGTCCTTCCCAAACCAGGAGCTCAGGCCAGGTATCCGTACAGGTGTGCAATGTGGCGCAGGTTGACGTTGTAACAAAGGGGAACACTGAGCGCTACTGCGTGCATGTCAAGGAGCGTACTGCTTATTGCTCATGACACCCAACGGGGTAAGTGCAGTTCTTCTCCTCCATTTGAGGCGGAGGGAAGTAACTTGCTCAGGGCCACGCAGTGGTAAAGTGACTTTGAGAGATTCTCTACTCTTACATCAGAATCGAACAAACCTAAGAGAATGAGGTGGATGTGTAAATTCTGAAAGGATGCCGATGTCACATCGTTCAGTGGAAAGAGAACATTTTTGTAAAACGGGACTATACTTTAAAACATCACTGGCCTCCTTTTTATTCGTCTAACACTCGGCTATGCAAAATGTAGTTGGGCACCAGCAGCAGCATCCCCTGAGAGTGGGCTGGAAATGCAGAATCTCAGGCCCCACCCCAAACCTCTTGAGTCAGACTTTGAACCAAACAACAGCCAGGTGACCTGTGCGCTCCCTGAAGCTTGAGAGGAACCGCGCTAACCTGCCCACAGCATGCCCTTCTCAGGGCTTCTGCACTGGCTGTTCCCACTTCTGGAACGCCATTTCCCGGGACTGACAGGCCTCACTCTCATTTCTTTTAACTCTGCTTAATGTCACCTCCTCTGAGAGGTCTCCCCTGACTCCCATATGGAAAGCAGCGTCCTCTGTCAACTTTTATGCACTCACTCTGCTTTCTTCACGACAATGATCACTACCTGAAATCACAGACTTGTGTCTCGTCTGTTCCTCCCACAACAGGGCAAGCTCTGTCAGGGCTGGGCCTTTGTGCCTCCAGCACCTCAGACAGTGGCTGGGATGAAAGTGCTTGATAAATATTTGCACGAGAGACTTTTACATGCAGGACTAGATCTGGCGCAAAGGTCTAACTTGCAGGGGAGATCCCTGGGAAATGGAAAGAGGAGACCGAAGAAGGGGCCCTTTTGTAGCTCTTGCAATGTTCATCCTTCCCCCTCATGTAGTTTTTGCAATGTTTCAAAGGAGTATGCACTGTTTTTATAATTTATTAAACACTTTTCAAATAATTTAACAAACCATCCCAAGATATATCATGCCACAAAAACAAAGCAGATTGCATCCCTTCTAAAAGGTGTTAGGCTTTATTAATTTATCTGATTACATTTTAATAAGAAACCATCTCCCTTTAAGGGCCCGTTTGTTTTCCCCCAAAATGCCATTAAGAATTTTACTTTTGAAACACAAACGTTACAACTCTACACGTAGACTGTACATTGTCCCACCAGCAGACCAGGCCCATAAAGGCCTGCCTGGCTCCGGAAGTGGCAGAGACCCTCATACTCAGAGTCTGCCACAACTGGCAGAGAGATCGGGCAGATTCAAATCAGAGTCCACAAAAGAAAACCATCTTTACTGATGAATCATTTATTTGGACAAGACAAAAACATCTCCACACTGTTTTCCTTTATACATAAAGTGGAACACTTCAAATATATTAGTTTTTCTCTTTTTCAACAGAATTCGTTTCAGTCTGGTTTCAGGGACTGCTTCTCATTTTAGGATTCACGTTTTAATAACACATATGCACCCATTACAGCCAAAAGAGCATACTGTAAAGAGAACACAATGGAAAATTACTGTGAGGCCTACCAATGAATTGGTCTATAAATGTATTCAGATGAAGTCTGTTCAACACCGAGCTGAGAACAGAATCAACAGATGACCTCTTCCCCCACACCTTGTTCTCCAAATGAGCTGTTCAATGCCACATATGGCTAAAAATCCAAAAACACAACGATGGACTAAGGATCCAACACCTGACAAACACAGCTAATGAAGTGCTTATTCCTAAGTAGGTTTCCTATTGTTTTTCAAGTGATTTAAAAAAACACATAGATACTATTTTTGTTGAAGTTGAGAGATTACTGAGTTTCTTATACTGCTTTTTTACGTGTTTGAAATTTTCCATAATAAAAAGCAACAACTATATAAATGCCATTTCAGAATACATTGTAAACACAAAAGGTGAAAGCAGCCACTATAAATAATTAATTTAAATGTTGATAATTTAAACAATTATGTTAATTTGTAGTTAACTACAAATATTCTTCAGAAAAATTAATGGTAAAACATTTTAAGAAGACTGCATCTTTACAACTGCCCAAGTAAAAGCTCCAATATTTAAAAAAATAAATACAGACACACATATAAATTCCTACCTTGAATTTTGGATAGTCATTCATTATTATGGTGACCATACCAACATATGGTAAAAACCTAAATTGTGGGATAAAAAGCAAGAAATATAAAAATTGTTTATGATGATGGCACATTTGAAAACACTGTAAGTCAACCTTAGGAAACAAATCTTACATGGGAATACCATTGACTGGGGCTGCGAGGACAATATTCACCCCCGTCTCTAACAGCTTTATTAGTGAAGAGCACCAGTGCTGACAGGACAATTGTTTAAGCAAGCACATGATTTGAGATAGTGGTGCTACTTGTCTTCACTTGCTACAGTTAAAATAATTAGTTGATCTACTGTACAAACAGAATAGGCAACTTTCACAAATCTAGTTCTTGTTTTTTTTAGGAGAGAAGTAAGAATCAGATAGCCTATATAAAAATTGCTGTTAGATAAAGCTTTTAAAAGCACATGGATAATTAGTTTGTATAACAAAGAGTCATCGTTTTCATTTTACAGTGCTTTTCAGATGTAACAAGTTTTTTGGCAATGAATACAAATGTGAATACCATAACTTATACTCAAGTATGATAATGATCTCAGAGAAAGTTCAGTGCATAAACCAGCCAATGATTATGCTGACAAAAGTAATAGCAATGTGTAATCAGATTGACCCAAGTCTCAATCATCTCTGCTAATGGGACACAAGGTAACACACTCATAGTACCCTCTAGTTTTATATAAATTGGTAGGTCCAACCCCTCTCTTATTCAAAGCTTTTCACCTGTGTCTAGAAAGAATTAACTAGCTAGAAGCCTCCTGGTCTGCCTGCAGATACCCAAGTGGAAATGCAATAGAGAAAAATGGTTTAAGGGGTAGAAAGAGGTGTTAAGCCACAATCTGATAAATAAAGCTAAATCTTAGAAAATGGTAGGCAGTTTCTCTGGCTGTAAGTAGTCGGTGAGATTTAGATGTGATAAAAAGAAAACATTTTTTAATAAGTGTTTAACATTAAACAGGTCACCAAAAGAGGAAAAGAATCTCCTTTTTTGGTTTTTTTAATGAGAGGATACATTCTCTACTGTGTTGATCAGAAGCAGAACTCATTACTGGAACAATTATACAAAGACGAATATTAAAAGATTTATCACAGAACTGTTTTCAGTCATGAAAAATAGGAAATAACCTAAATGTCCATCCAAAGAGGATTGGTTAAATAAGCTATGATTCTCAATAGAGCAGCATGTAGCCAGCCATTTAAAAAGGTATAAATGTAGATTTGATACCGAAAAACTACTTCCGACTTCCTGTTGAGTGGCAAAAAATCAGATTCTTCTAGGTAAAATTACGTATCATGTATGCATTCACACACATCTGTAAAGGCACAGATAGTATTTAGAGCATTTACTGAAATGTGAAATAGTGGTTATCTCTGGGAGGATTTCTTGTTATTTAAAATCCACAGATGACTAATCTCTAGGTGAGAATTTATTTTTAAATAGAATTAAACACATGACAGAGATAATATAAGTGGATTTAGTTTTAGATTTTAGATCTTTAGGAAGGTCTATGTTTTATTTATCTTCACAGTATAAACTAGAACTGCTTAGAACTCTCCTGACATATTTGTAATGAATGATTCTATTAATATTATCCTATAAATGTGGTTTCTTTGTTTCTGAATGGTTTTCTTGTTTCCAAAACTTCTATATAACTTAAAAGTGAATTCTCACCCTCTTGCTCTTCCCACCACATCTTTCTTTTCAAGCCAGTTCTGGCCTTCTTTGTACAAGCCTCTGTCATCAACTTCATTATTATCTCCTTTGGTCAGAAATTTGATGTCTCCATTATCTCTGGAAAGCAAAATAATGTCCGCTCAAAAATTATTTTCAGCACAGCAGCATTAAAAAAAATATTAGTTTGCCCAAGACTTTACCATCAGACCATTTAGAAAACCAGTCAAAGATAACTTGACCTTCCTTTGGTCTACGATGATTGTTTACAGACAACCATTCAGCTGAAGCACAGACCTAATGACAATTTTGTAGACTTAAATTCTGAAACACTCAAGTGACCTTGACAACCAAAGAGCATGGCCAAGCACAAAGGCAATGATTCACTTTCAGCACAGCACACAGTAAAAAATGAATGAAGGAAAAGCTAGTACCTAACTTATTTTTTAATCTGAAAATAAGAGTATTAGTGTCATTCACCAGTGGGCAAAATCATGTGAATAACCACTGTATGATCCTTTCAAGAATACCCCAAAATGTTGCCGACAACGAGCTTTTCCAGGCTCACTTCAGCCGTTCACCTCAAGTCAGAACAGATCCGAAGTCGGGACATGACGCTGGTTTAACAAGCTATGCTGGACTTGAACTGTTTGCTTTCTTTCCTAGTCCTCATGGACCAATTTGTTAACATGGATTATATTCCTCTTCACTCTAGACATAAACCTGGTCCCAGATCACACAGATTTGAGCACAAGGTAATTTAAATGCAAGTGTGCTCTTAAGCTGTCCTCAAACTGATTTTCCTTGCCAAATGCACAATGCGTTGATTCAATATTTCCTTTACCGCTGAGCATAGTGGTGTGAAGTCCAGTTTGCAGGAAACAAGAATCACAAATGGCATAAAACCACCGTGTTAAAGAGACATGTGGGATTAATTTTAAGCATACTAAATGGGTGCTCACATAGCCTTGACACTAGAAACACAATATTGTAGCATTATGGAGCTGTAAAAAGGGTCTTCTTTCAATAAGACAAATGAAAAAATGCACTCTGATAATGAGAGAAAATGCTAAAAGCCCAAGCTGATTTGTAGCCATGGTTATAAAGGAAATCAAGAGGATAAAAATCCTGGCAGACTCTCATAATTCATGCAAATCACAGCAAAAAACCATTATTTCCTCAGCTTTGAATGATTTATCGTCTTTAGAAATTGTTTTTAAATCAGGTGACAGTACTGTCACATTACGATCGAGCATGCTTCTTCCTCAGTAAGCAGACATCAAGTAACCATTAGTACAGTACCAGTGTACCAACACAAACCGAAACTGGATTGTCTAATGTTTAGAGTGATAGGGAGTGAATATTTTAAGTATCAATATTTTTGGGGAACACTGTTGGGGAAACAGTGAATGCAATGGGAACCTAATACCAGATGTGTACAAATAGTTACTCGTCACATATGCATACGTGCCACGCATGGGGTGAGAAGTGCTCCATTATTTAAAAACACACATATGTATACATCTAAATTTAATTCTATAACTCATACAGGTAAAAATCTACACAAAGCTGCATAAAGGTAAATGAATAACCAAGTATACAAAATGTAACATTTTTGCTAATCTCGTGAACTACTCTCTCATGGGAACTTTCTATATTTGAGCTAGAAATAAATGTTTCTGGTTCCAAAAAAGGGGTCTTAATAAGTAAGTCACTGCTGGCATTTAAGGGAAAAAGCAAGGCTGTCTGGGGGAAGGCAGGGGGGAGAATTAATGCAGGATATGCAATGACCAAAGCATAAGATGAGGTGGGGGAAGGAAATTTTATCCATCCAGCATTACTTCTGGGAATGCCACTGTGATCAAAGTCACACACAACAGCTAGCTTTTCTGCATTTCATAAAATAACTTTCACATCAATATAATCCTGTTATAATGTGATTTTCCTTTGAGCGCCTTCAAATAACTAACATGTTATAATATATCCCACCTTATATCTGTGTAGCAATTCAAGTTTTTAAAGTGCTTTAGTAAACATTAGTTCATTTAATTCTCATAATCATCCTGTGAGTTGTTGTGGGTAAAATATTACCACTCCTGTCCTACAGAATGAGTTAAGCAGCTGGTCTAAAGTCACCCAGTTAGTAAATGGCAGAACTAGGAACATAATCCAGTGCGTTTACTACTTTCTAACTAACCATTAAAGCTATCTACCAAAAATTGACAAAAAAAACCCAAACAAACAAACAAAAAGAAGGAAAGCTTCTTTACTTTTCATGAACTTTGATTACTCTGTGAACTATTGGAATGTCTCGTCCTTCAACTTTAAAAACAACTATTTCACCAGCTCTAATGGGGTCTTCTCGGAAGTTTGTGAGGAACAGCAGGTCTCCCCTGTGGAAGGCCGGCTCCATGCTGCCACTGGAAAGAAACACAAAGTCCACATCAGCGTTACCCTGTGTCTGAAAGGTGACAAGAATAAACACAACAGTTAGAGCTGAAAATCTAATCAATAGCAAAGTCAGTCTTCAGGGCTATAAAACAAGCCAGAGTGGTTTCCTTCTGACCACCCAAGGTAATAACAATATGGAAGAAAGGAAATCATTTCTACTCAGAATTGAGTATGGAACAGGCAGCAGCAGGCCTCTCTGCAGTTAGTATTAGGTAGAAAAAGAACCAAGAACAATGTGAACTCTGAAGCAAACGCTGCCAATTTTTAGCTTTGAAAAGAGTCCTCCTCCTACAAATGCATTACTGTTTTCATTCAGAACTGCAGACTCTTACAGCTGGTTAACACTCTGGGGGGATTCTTTCGTTTTATAGCATATCCCAGCACTTAGGATACTCCAATACTTGTTCAAGGAATGAGAAACAAACAAGTGAACAACTTAGGGAGCGTGACCTGCCCTCAAGCCAAGCAGAGGGTTGGGACAAAATTTGAACCCAGGTCTTTTACACCTACTTGCAGCAGCATCCTTTCTACCGTATTCTACAAAAGGCCGATTCTAACAAATATCAACTTTGCTGTGGAGGCCAATAAATAATCCCACAATACCAATTTAAACCCATGCCAAAAATCTTTGGTAGATTCAAAGTAAATTGTAATCTACTGGAAGCTGAAATTTAACAAATAGAATTCACTGTATAATTCTCATGCTCTGTTTTAATGTAGGAGAAAATAATAAGTCCTAGGAATATGGCTTTATGGGGGCTGTGCACCAGGATGAGTAATAATGGCTGCTGAACAGAAAGAAAGGGAGAGAAAGAACGAGGCTACTGAACATGGCGGAGCTTTAAAGGAAACCGAGGCCCTCCTTCCCCTCTAGGCCTGGCAACCGTAAACGTCTCAGCAGACGCTTAAGTTTAAGTCAGCAGATGCTTAATGCAGCCTGTCGCTAAGTGCCTACCGATAGGTTTATATTTCAGTGAAACCAGTGTCACTAACTCTGGTAAATGGATCCAATATTCAAAAATAAGAGATCTGAATAGAAAGAGAGAAAGGGCTAGAAATAGAACTAAGAGGAAAAGAGAGAAAACATCTGAGTAAAAACAAATTTGGGGTTTTTCTGTCCCCTGACATAGAATTTTATTTTGTCATCTTCTGAAAATAAAACATACTTGCTTCAGGGTTTTCTTTTTTTTTTTTTTTTTTTTTTGAGACAGAGTCTCACTGTGTTGCCCGGGCTAGAGTGCCGTGGCGTCAGCCTAGCTCACAGCAACCTCAAACTCCTGGGCTCAAGCAATCTTTCTGCCTCAGCCTCCCGAGTAGCTGGGACTACAGGCATGCGCCACCATGCCCAGCTAATTTTTTCTATATATTTTTAGTTGTCCGATTAATTTCTTTCTATTTTTAGTAAAGATGGGGTCTCGCTCTTGCTCAGGCTGGTTTCGAACTCCTGAGCTCAAACGATCTGCCCGCCTCGGGCTCCCAGAGTGCTAGGATTACAGGCCTGAGCCACCGCGCCCCACCGGGTTTTGTTTTCTTTTAAAGACAATAGCTAAAATGCTTAAGATAATTGCTTCTGCATCTATGGCTTCACCTTTACTCCTTCAACAAAATTCCTGAAGATACACAATGGGAAAATGTTGATAGAAAACCCTCTCGGTCGGCAGTAACAGTTAAGGGACCGCAGTGAGGACAAGACTCCTTGCGCAGGCCCAGAGGCGAGAAGAGGCTGCTGAAGTTTGGCATCAAGGGTCATTATCGCACCCCATCAGGAAAACAGTTATTTTCAATGTTTCTAGTATCAACTTCCACTTGCTTTCCTCCTGGGTCAGGGGCTCCCCCAAGGCCAAACATCCCTCCGGGATGGAAATGGTCTATGCTGACAAACCAAATTGCTTTAGCACGATAAAGGATGCTTTTTTAAAAAGCCCCTAAGGTGCAGCAATTTCACAGTAATTCTGTGTCAAGTGTGTCTGTGTGATTTGGGAAGGGGAGCCAGCACACTTCAGATCTAGTGTTGGCTCTGCCAAAAGTAATCAAGAGATGCTTCTGACCTGGCCTCGCTGGGCCTCAGTTTCCTTTATCTGTGAAGTGAGAGGGCCCATCTAAATTTGAGGTTTTAAATTTCTTCTTCTTTTTCAAAAGCCTTAAAATCCTTCCTTCAAGTGAGATCTTACCAGGAAGTATAACCATGTAAAATACATAAAAGTGGAACTGTCCGAACTAAAGCAAAGCTAAGGTATCTAGAATCCATGGGCGTCGTCCCCTCCTCCTAATCTATCCAGCCGGACCCCGGGGACTCCCGAAGCACAGTGAACACCAGTGAATCAGAGGTCCCCCCAGCTCTGCTGTGAGCTATGCTATCCTCAGGCTTCTAAATTCATGAAAATTCTATCTCTAGAAGTATGCCCCTTGGCCAGTCACACAAGGGCACCCTAGTGAAGTAGGGAGCATGGCTGTGGCCCCATAACACGGTGGCGGGGCCAGCAGAGGGAAAGGGCAATGGTTTGGCAGCCAAGTGCCCTATGTCTGACCGCAGCTCCCATACTGGCCAGCTGTAGCTCTGCCCAAGTTACTGCTACAGCCCACTGCTCCACCTGCAAAACAAAGGGAAGCTATCCCCACCAGCAGATTCAATGATCTAAGACACACAGGACAGAGGGGATCTTGAAGCACCTACTGGCTCCCAAACATGGTCATGTGACTTCAAATGGACTGTTAAGTGTTTCTACTTGGATGACTGTATGGCTGCATGAAGTTAACTCTAGTATTAACTTCTCTAATATAAACATGCTGTACTTATTATGAGCATAAAAGTCTCAAGAAGACAGGAGCCATTTACACCAGTATTATTAGTGAAGAAGCTTGAAAAAATACTGGGCACACTGCTAGGTGCTGGGGATACACACCCCCTGCCTATCTGGTACAAAGAAAACCAATAAACATGTTTAAACATGCTCTCTCCCTTCTCCTTCCCCTCAGCTTAGGAATCCCCCATCTTATACCTTCCTCCGCCTCACATCCTTCTCCGGTGTTAAGCTTTTATCAATTTGTACACAAATAATGCATTAATACCATATTATTGTCATTTTAAGTGGATGAAATGCACGAGCATCAACATAACTAAAGCTCTAAAATGTCTATTAAAGATAAGATTTTTTAAGAAAAGACAGAAAAAAATTAGACCTTCTCAAAACAGATATCAATCAATAAAGAAGACTCTAATAGTTCATCCAATTGCAATCTTGAATCTTGGCTCTCACTCAGGCGACCCTGCTCCTCGGGCCAGGGCAGCCGTGCAAAAGAGGATGCGGGCGGCCGGCGGGACCCACCTCAGCACCACCACGATTGGGCTCTCGCTGCCAGTGAGCACGATCAGGCCTTTCCAAATCATGAGTGCAGAAGACACGATCATGGCAAAGTTTAACACCTGGTAATAGAGCTGGAACGAAAAAGGGCAAACCACAGTGAAAAACAATGGCAAAATATTCACAACCCGAAGCTGGAGGTGCACTTACAAAATTTTCAAAAAGATGCAATTTTAGGACATGAAATTAATTCATACAAGGTACACAGTTAGGTAGTAGTTCAATTTTTGTCCACGGAAACAGCCTTGTAAATATCCTCTCTCCTTAAATGGGAGAAAGTGGAGGGAAAAACAGAGCAATCTAGGGGACTTGCCTGCTACAGCTTCAAGGAGGCTCTACTTACCTCTCTGGGATGTCCCAGCACCTTAAACGCTAACGGGTTCCGCCATTCTAGTTCTACCACCAGAGCCTGGTGCTGTGGGCTAGTCACGGACACAGTCCAGAGTAGAGCGAGGGGTTCTAACCCTGATCCACACAGTGTAGATTCACCTAGAACTCCCTTTAGCCCTATGGCCAAAGACAGCCTCAATGGAAGCTTCAGAGTCCCAGAGTACTTAGCAATGAGGCCATTCTGCATCTGAAAATTACATTTTAAACGTGAACAAAAACTTTAAACACCTGGATGTTTAAATTTTCCATAAGCGTTTTAAAAGGTGAACAAGAAATATTTGGTTAAGAGCACAGGCGGGAGGGTCACACGAGTTGTTACATAATCAATCGCTAATTATGTTAGCTCTGAGGAAGGGGTTTAAGCTGATCCACTCTACCTCTGACCCTGTGTGAAGACCCACAGGGCTTCCTTCGCTCCCTCCTGCATGGCACGTGCTGAAGCACAGGCTCTTCCTTGCTCACAGCTGCCTGCCACACCTGCCAACCCCTGGGGACTAAAGGGGAAAGCAACTTCTGCCCACGTCCCAACACCCTGTTGGGCAGGAGCTGAACTGTCGGCCCAAACATCTGCCACCCTCCCAGAGGCTACAGTGGTCACGTCAGTATCTAGTACTACGCAAACTCCAGGGAGATGCACTTTGGTACCTGCCTCAGTCTTCTTCTCACAACCCCTGCAGTTGTCCAGATGATTTGAAGAGCCACGTGCATGGCCCATGCAACGCTCTGCTGTCTCAATTCCTGGACCTCCACATCTCCAGTGACCTTCCTCCACCTGGACCATTTACTCTCAGCAACACACTCTGGAACTGAAACGGCTCTATCCCTACATCTCTAGTTCAATGACCCCCTCCCACCTGGCTGCACGTGCCTGTTCTCCTGGCATCTGTGCTCACTTACATATCAGGACCTCTGCCCCTCGCTTCTGCTACTTAAAGTCACTCACGGGGTGGCATTCACATCCTCCACCAGGCCTGGCAGCCCTTAATCCAGAGACCACCTGCTTACCTCTTCAGGGAACAAACTTCCAGACCCCTGCCTGGGAGGGGCAGACCTGTGAGCGGAGGAGGCAGGAGAGCAGGGATCTAATTTATCCTGGCCCTCCCTCCCCTTCGCCTCCAGTTCTGGAGACACCCAGTGCTGTCGATTCTTGAGTCTTTGAGGATTCTGTGCACAAACAGTGAAGAGTTGTTCCTCAGCGTCCCCCACTGCCACCTAGGATTTTGGCTTTCTCAGGCTCTGGCTGTGCCAGCCACCATTCTCCCCTCTGTTTTCTGGCTTCTAGTATTTGGCTGATCTTGTTTCCTCTCTGGACTTATCTTGGAGTAACTGATGACTTTTAAAATCTCCTTACTATAGTTCTAGTGTTTGACAGGAAGTGACATTAGACAGGTTAGATCCCATCTTAGCTACCTAGCAGCTTACCCTACCAGTTTTCCAGAACATCCTTTGGAAATGAGTTTGGAGCTGGGACCCAGATCATGTGGGTGTGGACAACATCATTTTCCTTAAATATCCAAATTTACTTTGAACTGAGACAGAATGTAGGGGCGTGGACTCTTTTAGAGTATTCAATACAGTTTAAAATGCAGTTTTGAACAGTTTAATTATAGTTTAAAATACACAAGGCCTGGAGAAGTGGGGCTCAAGATACTCAGGAAGTCCAAACAGGGACGTGCAGGTGGCTCCGTAGGGTGTACAGACCGTTCTTTCCAGCAGTAGTTCTCAAACGTCAGCGTGCACCAGAATCAGCTGGTCATGCCTGAGAACTGCATTTCAGACAAGTTCCCAGGTGACGCTGAAGCTGCTGGTCTGGGGACCACAGTTTGAGAGCCCCTGCTCTACACCATTGGTTCTCAACTTTGGCTGCGCATTAGAATCATCTGGGAAACCTCCAACATGCTGTCCACCCGGCCTCCATCCCAGACCAGCTGCATCAGAGCAGGGGTGAGCCGGCGTCCGTGTTTCACAAGCAGCTCGCCAGGCGACCCTGATGTGCAGTGAAGGCCGAACCACTGCTCTCTCCCTTCTCCTTCCCCTCAGCTTAGGACTCCCCCATCTTATACCTTCCTCTGCCTCACATCCTTCTCCGGTGTTTACACTCTCGCTCCCTCACAGCTCTTCTCCAAAGAGCTTCTGCCCCAGGCTTCTCTCCTTCTTCACCATCTACATTTATCCCTCGACCTGCACCACCAGTCACCATGCTCACAGGGTCTTAGAGGCCATGGTAGGTTTGGTCTTCATCCTCAGAGCAGTGGGTCAATGACAGACCACATATATGACACCTGATGCGCCGAAACATCGTTGTGTGATGCCTGACTATACTTGTTTTCAGATGCACATCTCGTCATATCTACCCCCTGCTTAAAGCCCTCTGATTGCGTCCCACTATTCCGAGGATGAAGACCAACTCGAACATGGCCTCTAAGGCCCTGTCTGATATGTCCCCCAATCCCAGCATCAGCTGGTCAAACTCACTACACCCGAGTTGCACTGGTGGTATCTGCTAGCACTTCAAACAGCACATGCTACTTTCCACACCAGGGCCTTCACCTGGTTATCCCCTCTGTCCAGAAAGCTCCCTCCCTGGACCCATTAGTATACCAAACACTCACTCACCTTTAAATCCAACTTTAAATGTCAGTGCCCAAGGGAAGCCTGCCCTGACCAAACTTTCTGTGTAGAGGGCCAGATAGTAAATATTTTAGGTTTACAGGACACATAGTTTCTGTTGAAACCACTCATCTCTGCCAGTGTAGCAGGAAAGCAGCCACAGACAATATGTGAAAGAATCAGCACGGCTTTGTTCCAATAAAACTTTATTTATAAAAACAGGTGGCGCACTGGAGTTTGCCAGCCTCTACTGTAGGCAGCCTAGGTCTTCCTGTTCTGTGTATTCTCATTGCATCCTGTACTACTTTAAAGTATTCATCACCATCATAATTATGCATATAATTATTTAATGTGTTTTTCAACTAGACTGCAAGTTCCGTAAAAGGGATCAGTTCAGCCTTGCTTATAGCTATGTTCCCCAATATTCAACACAGGTCTGGCAAAAAGTACTCAATTTGTTGAATAAATACTAATGAAATAAACACCTTTAATATATGGTAAATGCAAACAAACCAGCAGTAAGAAAAATCCTAAAATACCAACCAAAAAAGGTAAAAGCTTAAAACTAATTTTCCAAAGAGAAAAAACAAGTGGCAAATAAACATTTAAAATGTTCAAACCAATAATCCTGCCTCCGCCCTCCCCCTCATCCTTTTTCTTTCTTTTTTTTTAAATGCTAATACACAGTGCTGGCAAGAGTATACTGTGGTGGGGATGTATGTTGATATAACCATTCTGAAAGCAATTTGGCATTAGTATCAAGAGGTTACTCTTGGCCTGGTAATCCTACTTCTAGCAATTCAGTCTAAAATAAAGGTAGACAGGGAATTATCGCCCAAAGATATTTATTACAGTCTTAATTCTAATAATGTGGAAAAGGACATAAATGAGCAACAATGGAGGAATGACTGGGTAGAAAATGGCAGATCACGCTGCTATTTAAAACAACGCATAAAGAACTTTAATGATGTGACCAAACATTTAAAATGTGTTGAGTGAAAAATCTCAGCTGCAGTAGGACCTCAACAAACTATAAACAGGTTATAAAACAACACAAGGAGATGCCCCAAGACACCGAGAGGCTATCATCTTAGGACGGTAGAATTATGAGAGTTATCGAATTTTCTTCTTTAAATTATTCTCTATTCTTTAAAATTCCTATGAGAAACATGGACTGATTCTAAACTCTAGGAGGGAAAAGTGTTTAAAGGAACTGCAATTTGACAGAGTATTATATGGCCATTAAAATAATTTTGAAGAGTGTAACAAAACATGAAAACATATTCTGATATGATGTAAGGTAGGAAAAGCACAGTTTAAAGCTGTCTCTTGCTAATATTATAACCATGTGAAATATGTAATTTGAGGCAATTATGAAGGATACAATGGAAAGTGAGGACATAAAAAGTGAATCAAAATAACTGTTAGCGTATTTTGGTGCAGTAAATGAAAAAAGGAAAATAAATATAATTCAATATTAAAGTTACACATCATTCTTCGACTATTTGGCTACTGTGTCAATAGCAAATTATGAAACTATCATTATATTCCCAAGAGAGCGAAAAAGGAAACTGGAGTATTAAGCAGACGTTGTTAAAGTGTTGGGCTATAAAATGTTAAACCGTTGCTTCTAAAGTAAAATCAGCCTTGCAAGTCACATCAGTCTAAAGCAGAAGTTGTTCACTGGCGTTCACGTGCAAAAACTTCTCCACCTGCTCTGACTGACTTAAAAGATTTGATAAACAACCCTTGTTTCAATATGAATTACAGATCGGATTCGGAAAGCCCCAAACCATGATTTTAAACAAAGATTGCTGTTTTTAGAAAAGCTTTCAAACCATCAGGCTCCACCCTGATAAAAGCAAATTATAAAACCTTGCCACTTACCTAATAAAGACCTCATGCTAAGAATATATTTTCTTATGCTTGATTTTCTATGCTTGAAAATTCATCACAATTTTCATGATTTTCTATACTTGAAAAATTCATCATGGAAAGTTAAAATTAATTCCTCCAAAAAATTCCTTTGAGCCAGACATCTATCTGCTAAGGAAATAGCCAAATATAAAAAAAACCTAACAACCAAACGAACTGCGAAATCACAGAGCATACATATACTTCCAACACCTTACCTTTAAGGCACCTACTGAATCTGATTGAGGTTTAGAATCCTGGAATCTAGAAACAATTTTTATTGAACTACTGACAAGCTGAATGGGATCTAAAAAACAGACTACCATGTTCCACTGGTACCATTTGTTGTTGGTCATCTTTGCCTACCAACTTTGTATGCTTGGCACTTAATAGCTGCAAAAGAGTTTAGAAGTAAGCCCATATGCAGTCACTGTCAATTAAGGATGAAATAGCCAATGTCTAAGCGTTTAAAGCAAACATTTCAACCCAGATATTCTGGCTGACAAAGCAGCAGCAATACCAGTGGCTGTATTTCTTCCTCTCTTCCTCACTGTGGAAACAAAGAGCCCTTGTCTTGCATGTGGCTTCTGACTTAATTAATAGTAAGCAGGAGCAACAGAGAAAGGAAGTCCTGCTTCCAAGACCAGTGGAGCATGCAGGCCTGACAAGGTGCCATAGGATGCTATTTTGGAGGGAAGAAGAAAAACAAGCAAAAGGACAAAGCTCAAAAAAGAAAAAGTAACAGGGTACAATAGATTTGAGCTTCTGAATTTTAATTAGAAGACTAGAAAAACAGGCAATAAAACCAGCTACTGGTTTTATTGTCTACCAAGCTGGTTTTATTGCCTGCCAGCCTCGTCACTGACAGTAGAAACACACAGGTCTTTTAAAGGGCAAACTGGTTTAGGGATTGATACACTCATCAGAAGGCCGCCTCTGATAGTTTGCTCATTGTAACCATCAGTAATCAGTACTAATTTTAGAGACATTTTAAAAACCAGCTAATTATAAATCTAGATTTTTAAATAAAGTTCTATCTCCTGGAAGATTTTCTTGTGAACGACGTCAATACTCAGGACATCAGCTGTTGGTTTTTCAAGCTAGCGATATTTTCTATTGCAACTCATTTTAATCACAGAAACTCACAGGAGTTCGTCAATTATGCACACCTAGACACAACCAGATTCTAAACACAGTTCATGAAATCCAAGTCACGAAACTCTCCCATACTCCTGCACTAGTCTGAAGTGCTACTTGGAGACACACACACACACACACACCCACACACACCCGTGCCCGCAAAGGAGTAAGTTGTGCCCTGCCACGGCCACCACCCTACATCTCAATATAATGGAACAAATGAAACTAGATGCCATTAAAATAATGAGAATTAATACCATTTTCAAAGATAATCAAAACTGCCTGACAGGAAGGTGAGATTTTTCATAGTACAATTTATTAGTAGTAGTAATAGTAGTATTAGTATCCATCATGAGACTTTGGTTCTATAGGTCTCCCAAATTCTCTACCTAGAAGCTTAAGCAATCATATTTTTCCTGACTGAGAGGGCTTCTTTTCCAGTCCCTACTCACTCATGCTTTATATTAGGAGATGAAGACCCAAAGACAGTGATGATGCCCAATAACTGGCCAAGGAGAGAGCAAGAGGGAAGTTTTCCTCTGAGGTCCTCCCGGAGAGGAGTGAGAAAGCAACCCCAGCTGCCCACAGACCCTAACTGGCTCCTATATCCATGGTGCAGTCAAAATGATGGAATCTGAAAAAGAAGTTAGCTAAGACTTCTGGAATCCCTTTTGGAACACTGGTTCAGTCCACGATGATCGAGCATACTTGTGAGCTCTCTTAGGCACAAGAAGCATTCCTTAGTCCAGACGAACGGTTAGAGGAAATCTGCTTTGGGAAGCATCGCTGGACAGCTCCCATTGTCAGAAAGTTCCCTTTTGCCTGCCTTTCTGCCACTTCACCCGCGGGCAGTCAGGCCGCTGGAGCCTCACAGAGAAATCTGTTCCCTCTTCACCGGGTGGCCCTTCAGATAAGCGCAGACAGCTGTCACTCACTCTCGAGTCATCTCTCCCACAAATTGGCTGTGGTTTTCTCAAACACATTTGACATCCAATGCACAGGGTTTCTTCTATTCTCTTCCCCTCCTGGCCACCCTCCCGTACTTGTGATCTTGTCAGTGCAAGAGAGCGCGCACACACACGCCCACATGTGGGTCTGGGAGCATTTGAACCCAGGGCCTCTGAGATGAGAGCCCAGAGAGGGAGCCTCGGGTCGCTATCGGGCCGCAGTCACCAGGAGCTGCCCTTGCCGGAGCCCTACCCGGGAAGCCCAGACTCCCCGCAAGCACAGCCGGTGCCGGCCCCCGGGAGCGCTCCCCACCCGGTCTAGGTTACCTGGCGCTTGTTCATCTTCCTTAGATCCCCGAAGATGTCCAAGCCGGACGCTGGGAGATGCGTCCCCACAGCGCCCGCGCGTACCATGGCAGGGTCTCTGGGGACCCAGGTGGCCCGCCGGCTCCGGATGTCACAGACAGCTGCGGAGCACGGGTCGGGCCCCCGCCCACCAGCCCCGCGTCCTTGCGGGCCACGTGACCGAGACTCGCTTGGACTTCTGGGAATCGTAGTCCCGCGAGTCTTGGCCACTAGTCAGCCAGGGAGGAGCCTGGGAAAAGAAAACTACCACTCCCAGAATGCCGCGCGGTGACAGCCTCGGCCAGTGAAGACCCAGGGCTCTCAGGGAGAGCAGCGACGGGGCTCAGGGGCCTCATCCGACCCTTCGGAGCGAACCTGGGGCAGCGGGTGATCCTGAATGTCTCGGGGCATCTCGGGTACGTGACTACTCAAGAGGAACTGAATTTCCCGACTATGGTCAGGCGCCATCAGGACACCTAAAGCCCCCTCGCAATCATCTAACCGTGTATCTTGGCCATTGGATGACTGCAAAGGGAAGGCGGTGTTTCTGCACTGTGGGCGGGCCGAGCAGAATTGGGGCGGGGCCTAAAGAAGGGCAGGGATGGTGGGAGGGGCTTGGAAGAGGCGGGACTTTTGACACCGCTGAGTTCCGTGCTCTGAAGAGTTGTAGCACTTGAATGCAAGGAAACATCTTGAATGAATAAATAACCACCTAATTTTATATACGGGGAATCAGAGGCCCAGAAAGCTTCATTGGCATGGCTAAGATTAAGTGGCGGAGTCTGGAATAGAACTCAAATTTTGAAAATTCCAAGTCCTGGATTAACACAGTCCTAATCCTAGATTACCTTTGCTTCATTTACTCACTAATTTATGCATTCTTTATTTCATTCATTTATCCACAAATCTTTATGGAGCATCTACTATGCAATTGGTCTTGTTCTCGGCACTTGAGAAACACCAGTGAACAAGTGTTAACCTAAAAATCACACAGTCTATAAATTCGGAAAGGAGAACTTTATTTCTTCTAAAGGGTTACAGCCTGCTCGGAAGTGTAGCCTCTGGCAAAGCCAGAAACAGGCACTTCTAAGGAGGGGATGGGGCAGGAATTTATGCTAAACAGGCTAGTCAGCTATACATATTCAGCAGGTTATAGGAGGAGCTATGAATATTCATGAAGGCGGTCCTGTCGCCTGTGTATTGAACGAACATGCATGTAACATACGACCCATGTTCACCTTGGCATGGAGACCTAACATCTAAATGTGTTACAATTAGGCCCTATGTGTCAAAAGGTCTTTTCAGGACACAAAGGCTCTCAAGCGCTCAGCCTCTGTAGAACTGTCCAGAACCAGTCTGGTTGGTGGTCTTCCTATCAGAAGAAAGTTACTGAAAACTGTAGTCCAATCAAAGCTGTAGTTACGGCTTGTGGAACAGGGGGTCAGTTCGTCAGCATCTGGCTGTGCATGAGCTGCATTTGTTATAAAATTGATTATCTCAAGGCCAGTGTTTGTTTAGCTGCTTGAGAAAAAGAAAAATATTATGGCTGTTAGAACATAGTTTATTCTTTATGTGGTCTTCTAATTGGCCTATTTCCTGCAAAGACCCGTGAAAAGGAGCAGAGTTGAATTACTATTGGCTCTACTGCCAGTATCTGGGGAGATGTAGTTTAACTATCGTTACAAATCAAGCATTCGTCTCTCTGCTTAGGTCCTCATCATCATAGGGTTTTCTTTGATTTATTATAATATGTGTTTTAAACCAAAGCATAGTATCGCTTTATTTCTCCCTTTCCCATGGAAAAATAAACATACTAATTTTCCTTATGAATTCCCATAAACACAGGCTGACACCACACATCCTTTCTTTAGAATTCCCAGATACCTGCACTCCTTTCAGGTGAGATCGTCAGAAATAGTACTGTAAGAAGTCTCTCATACAACAAATTGACTCACTTCCTTATGTATTAAATTATTTGCTCCAATGGATACCAGGAATCCAGAGGTGAATAAGACATGGTTCTTAGATCCAGCAGAAGCTGTAAGTGTGCAGTGTGACACCTGTCACGATGTAACAGGTAAATTAGGTAGGCCATAAGCAAAGGTATGCACTCTAGTTTAGAAACCCCTTTGCATACCAGGGTGGCCCTTATGAGTAGGGTACATAATTGCTACAGAGGAAATGCCAGCTGATATTTTTTGCATGTTTATTTTGTATTGGTTAAGTACATCTTGTATTTATTATAAATTTCATTCTTATAAGAAAACCTATGTTACAGAAAATGGGAAAGAATTCTCCGAGATGATAAGCAAAGTGTCTAATGTTACAGGGCTAAGAGATGACAGAGCCACAGCTTGAGTCCAGGTCTGCCAAATCCAAACTCACTGTCAACTACTACACCATGCGGCCTCTCCTCAGTTCTTTCCTGCCCTTTGAAACCACGGGGGCTGCAGAAGCAGATCCAGTCTTGGATGGGAGTTCCAACTTCCGGTTTGTAAGTTCAGGTTACTGTCTACAGGCTGAGGGTGGTGGACACCAACAGCAGCTCCAAGTCACAAACACTGCAGCATCTCGGGGATCCTGGTCTGCTTGTGCTTGTTGGAGAGAGGTTGGACTCATTCTTAAGTGTAGCACAAACAGGATGACATCTGATGAATGACTTGGAATTTGATCAGCCCTAGCAAAAGCGCTGGACACTGGGTGGGAATGAGGCGCATCATCTCAAATCTGAGTCAGAGGCACCTGGTTAATGGTGCCAGACACCAGCTTTCTGAGTCACTCTCTGCCTTCTCTGCCTTTTGCGTCTGTAGAAGGGTATGCCTCAGAAGAACCACACTGTCACCCAGGGATGTCATAAGCAGAGGTTGGAAGTTTGGGCTGCCCCTCTCTCATCCTCAACCCATTTCCCACTCTGCTGCCTAAGTGCTCTTGTCAAAACAAGCCATTTCTCAAACTACTACCCTCTAACACCCCAGCTAACTGTGACTGTTCTGATTACCTCCCTTTTCCTTGCAGTTGCTACAACCAGCCATGAGGAATTTTATGCTAAGAAAAGTGTCAGGAATAATAGAGAGAGAAGCGTAGAAAGGAAGATGACATTCATTAACAAAAAATGCTCATGTCGATTCAATTTTATGTCCCATGCTACTTGACAGGAAACAGTTAAGACCTTTTGAAATTTGGCTCCTAAGTTTGACTGAATCCTCTATTTTTAAAAATGCTAGGGAGACATTTTCTCATGCTTGATACGTCAGTGAGACTCAATACTTTCTGCAGGAGTTTGGCAGATGTAGGAAGGCAACACCCTGTAATGCTGAGCACCCTGGAACAAGACCCAGGAGATCGGGCTATTCTCCTGGTTGTGCCCACACAGCAGCGTCACCTTGAGTCACCATCTTACTCCTTCGACCCCAGTTTTCTCACCTGTAGAAACAAAATTGTGGCCTCTCGTGTTCTGTGGCAAGTATAAATTTCATAACCATGGACTCTGGGGAGCAAAAGTGTAACTTTATTTCCTATAATTTAGAAAAGTTATATTATAGCCCTCTTCTGCCTGGTTTGCAGCAAATGAATATAATCATTTTCAGTTTTAAAACTGGGTCAATTTGAGATTATTTTCAAACTCTCTCCTAGCCCCACCCTCTTTTCTCCAGATGGCAAATGAGTTTAAGGGAGATGTTTGGTGACTTTGGAGGCAGTTCCTTGGATCTGCTTCTCCCTTTTGCTCTATCACTCCTGTTCTAGCATCCTTCAAAGTGTAACCTGTCTTAAAGTGTGACCTCCCTTCCACAGCAACACCCTTCGAGTCATTGGCTTCTGTCCTTACTGCGCCACTGAAATGCCTGAGGTTCTGTCATGGCCACTGGTCCTCAGACCCACACACATCTTCAGTGGTCAGATTTGAAGCCCCAGGCATCTTTGAGCCTGCCAGTCCACTCTCTTGGCTAACTTTGTGAGCCCATCTCTATTCTGTTGTCCTACACCATTGTGGCTCAGGGGACACTGGCAAGGCTGTTGACACTCAGAGGTACAGAAGACACACTTCTCTGGAATTATCAATCTTAAAAAGGACAGTGTCTTTATATCTCATTCCACCTTCAGGATTCAGCTGAAAGGGGGCAGATTCAAAAACAGCCCTTGTAATCTCTTCCGATTCTCATCTAACCTTCTTTCCCATGCCTTGGTTTAGAGAATTTTGAAGGGGGTTCAAAGAAAAATGGATTACTCTAGATATCTTCCCTATTTATATCTTCTTGATCTTACATTTGCATGGTGCCTTTGACCTTAGAGGTTAAGAATTCACCAAGTCAGGTCTTAGTCTCAGACTCTGCAGAGACTTCTTTTCCCCACAATGGGTAACTCATGCTTGGCTATCTATGCTGGGGCAGGGAGTGTCTTGGGGTTCAAGTGATGGTTTTTAAAAGAGTGGATGTGGTGAAATGAAGCAAAACTATTAATACTACGTATGACAGCGTGACAATTCTCTGACTGGGTGACTTGACCCTGTTAAACATCAATTCCAAGTTTAAAGCTAAGAGTTTAAAGAAACTCACTAAAAAGCATGCATTTATGACTTCTTACTACTTACATTGCTCTAGAACCTGGGGATTCAACCATGTACAAGCCAGACAAGGTACTCGCTTGTGTGGTGCTTAGACAGTAAATAAGCAAACAAAAAAATTAGGGTAATTTCAAACATTTAGAATATTATAAATGATGAGAAGGAGCCAACCATTCTGTGCCCCGGGGGAAGAGCACTCTGGGTAAAGGAATCAGCAATTGCTAAAGCCCTGCAGTGGAAAAGCCTGGAGTATAAAGATGTCATTCAGGACTGTCTGCAAAAAATGGGTAAATGATCAGAACAGTAGGAAAGATGTTACTCACATTTTGAAATTGAGATAAAATGGTGAATTTCAATGAGACTGGGTCCTTCAAAACTGAGATGATGATAGGGAGACTGGAGCAACCAGATTGTCATTTAGTGATAATGCTTATTTGCATCATTTATTCAGTTATTTATTCATTCATTTATTAAGCACTTACGAAGAGCTCTAGGGTTACAAATGAAAAAAATACAGTCTTCTTCCCCCAAAAGTTTACAAATCAAGGAAGGAATTAAGATGTATGTAAATAATTACAGTTCAGGTGCAATGTGTTAAATACATCCCAATACACAAATTTTCAGGGCACCAGAGTTGGTCTGGAGGAAACACAAACACAGATGTACTGAAAGAGAGCCAGCAGTCCACAGGATTTTTTGGCATTTGCTTTTCAAACTCAAGCTTTTGGACTAAAATTTAAAAAAAGCTATTTCTCTCTTATGGGTTCTGGCTCTTGTCATCAAAAGTCCAGACTTTCAAGACGATGGCCGCTACTGGGAGTTTAAGAATCTGTAGTGACTTGGTCCTCTCCCAGGATGGTAGCATGAGGAACTCCATGGACCTAGTCCCCCATGAAATTTATTAAAAACAACTGCTTAAAATCTCTAGAAATTTTCAAAAAGCATACAACAAATGAAGAAACATTTATTCAAAAAAATCTGTTAAAGCTCAGTAAGAACACTGAGATTAGTAGCATTCGAGCCACACCCCAATCCCTCCCTCAACCCAACTCTGGCTCCACTCAAGGTGGGCATGGCCAAGAAGATGGAGCTCCCTCTCCCCACCCAATCAGAGGTTGCCATATCTCACCAAGATGGGCTGGCCACCAGCATTTCTGCTAAATTTCTTATGAGTGCAACCAGGAAGTCTATATCCCTTCATCCTACCTCCATCAAGCTCCCACTCATGGGCTGAAGCCTCTGCCCCAGGTACAGCAGGCCATGAACACTTGGTGCTGATCACCTTTGCCCCAGCTCACTGCTCAGGCAGTGGTTCTGAGGTGAGAGCGCTAAGGCAGGAAGACAAGAGTCTACTGTCCCTGCTGAGCTCCCTGAGTAGTGGGTCAGAGATTTTGACAGGTGGAGAGAGGAAGTCCATGAAAACAAAGAACTCTGAAGCACTCTACAAAAGAACTGACTTTATTTGAAAGAGAATGTGGGGAAGTTCAAGCTTAAGGGTGCTCTTGAAAAAAAATATTCCTATTAATAAAGAGCAAAAAGCTAAACTATAGGCTAGTGTCTTAGTCTGTTCATGCTGCTATAACAAAATACCTTAGACTGGGTAATTTATAAAGAATAGAAATTTATTTCTCACAGTTCTGGAGGCTGAGAAGTCCAAGATCATGGTGCCAGCAGATTCAGTGTCTAGTAAGGGCATTAAATTGTACCCTTTAAATGGGTGAATTGTATGTTATTTGAAATGCATCTCAATAAAGTTGTTTTTTAAATGTCTTTAATAATTTCACCCTTTGTTATTGGCCATAACAGCACTTAGAAAGCTATCACTGCTTCAGAAGGTTAGGGGGATGTGGGGTGCAAAGGGCAATGGGAATAAGAAAGAAAGCAAGTCACAAGGCAACCCAGATTCAAAGGATAGGAAGATAGACTCTTCCCCATTATAAGAACAATGAAGAATTGTGTGCATTTTTTAGATCTATTGCACACACCTTAAAATGTGCACTAAAAACATTTTTCTTTTAAAATTTTCCTTGATTTCATAACAGAATTCCTTTTGACAAACTTTTATAGACATAGAGGATACTTGGGAAGATTTATAATCTGAACATACACCTACTCACTGGGTCAGGATAGTTTTGGGATCCTTGTTCCCCATGGTAGGTCTTGGGACATGGCAGTATAGATGTGGCTCAGTGCCTCGCATGGTAGAAGATAGAGCAGTGGGTGTGTGATCCAGGCCTCAGCTTTGGGGGCTAACATCTAAGAATGGAGTATCCAGACAGCCATGAAAGCTAGGGAAGGACCAGGAGCAGGTGACAATGGAAACCCAGCAGGCAGGCTCACCATGTGTGGGAAGTGTCTCAGCAATGGAGCAACTCGCCCACCTAGCAGAGATTCAGAATGTTAATATGGAGGGCTAGGATCTTAACTTACTCCCACAAAGATAAAGTTGCTAAAAGCCTATATACTGTGGTATGGGGACCAGGTCTCAGAGACAAGGCAGAAGGCAGTTCTCAGAACTGGGGCACTGGGTCGACCAGCACCAGACCAACGGAGTAGGGGCTTCTGCTTTTGATCAGGGTGACTTCTGGATTCTACAGCAAAGCTGGATAAGACAGCTGTGAGGGGAAGTGGTGGGACAGAGCTGGCCTGTGCTCAACACTGGACCAAGTCATGGGAACTAAGGGAGTTCTTGCAGACTGCAAATTAAATGTAATTATGAGTGCGATGACAGTGCCCAAAGTGAGAATCACTTTGGGTGGAAATACGAGCTTCAGATTGTCTGCAGTGATTGTTCTGTGCTTCTCTAGGCTGGGCAGGTCCCCCTGGAGTGTGATTTTCAGCACTGCATGAAACTCTTTCAGAGGATCCTTGACAAACTGCAGCAGATCAAGAGGGGAGCTTTGAAAGTGGAGAGAGGACTAGGATGTACTAGCACATTAGAAATGGATGGGGAAAAGGAAAAGAGGCTATTCCAGTTGTAAACAAGGAGACATGCAGAAGGGGAAGTAAGGATGGAATCACAACTACCTTAAACTAGTTCAAGGGGACGTCAGATATTGGATCCTAGAAGGAAGAGTCAGGACCACTGAGTGAAAGATGTCACTTTAGAGGGAAGGCAGGTCTAACAATCAGTAGTTGGCAAATGGAACAGGTCTTCTTGTAGGGGTAGCGAGTACCTGGTCCCTGGAGCTATACAAGCAGAGGTTGCTGGGAAACTATGGGATAAATTCATGCATTTGATGAAGAGTAGGTTGAGATGAGCTCTAAAGACCCTTAAATTTCAGGGAGTCCAGGTCTCTGAGACCTAACTGTCAAAGCAGTGGGAGGCAGAGAACATTCTGAGTAGAAGTCTCATATGGAGGATGGGCTTCAGGAAGAGCAAGTAAAATCGAGTGGAGAGTGTAGGGACTAGGGAGGGTGGCCAGTCGGGTGGTGTGGTGGGCATCTATAGGATTGTGTTCCCATTACTCCTCTCTTTCTAGGAACTGGCCCCTCCCCTCACTATCCACATGGCTGCAGAAGCAGCCCCCATGTTCCAGTAGGATCCTGACCCCAGCCACAGGTCCTGGCATAGATGCCTGACCACAATCAGGCCAACCACAGTGCCTGTCCCCATGGCCTTCATGGCCCAGTCCAGAGAGGTCTCCTGACTCAGCTTGCACCGTGAGTCTCTCCCCAGCATTTTTGGATTTGGGAGAATTTCCCTCGGTGTCTAAGGCTACACTACCTGCAGTCATGGAGGAACCAGAGAGGCAGAGACAATGTATTTGTGGAAAGAGGAAGAGGGGACTCTGAAGAGGTGCACAAGGAGGGACAGAGACAAGAGATGGAGCCCTGACCATGCTTTAGTTGTATGCTCTGCTAGTTGTGGTCATAACCGCATTCCGTCCTGAGTCCCTCAAGAGCCCCTGGTACCTTCATAGTAAAGTCCCCTTTTGGTTTAAGCTGGACTAAATGAGGTTTCTGCCACTTGCTACCAATAAAATCTTAGCCAATTCAAAACATCCTTACAGTTGTATTGGTAGACTGGGAAGGAAACGGGAATGGGAAAGCTATGCTAGCATCAAAACAGAAGGAAGTGATGGACGGTCACACTCTTCCCTTCTTACCTCCCTGACCCCTTCTCCCCGCAGAGGCTCTCTGGAGCCCAGGGTAAGAAGCATCCAAGGCTGATGGCTGAGAACATGCTCAAGTGCCAATTTACTTAAAGTCATGGAACAGATGCTACACAGAATGTTACTTAATTCATTAGCAATTTTGCATTTGCCAAAAGTGCCAGCACATCAGGATTGTATGTTTGTTAAAATTGAAAAAGATCCCAGGGAGCCCTGGAGAAGATCACAGGCCTCCTGACAGATTGTCACCCGATTTCCCACAGCAGGCAGAGAACACAGTGGGCCCCATAGAGCTGAGTTTCCCTGGGAGCCTCTGACCTCCATCCTCCATCTCCCAAAACTGAGCTGGGATCTGCTGCAGGGATGGACTTTTGCTGATGAACCACTCAGCCCTGGAGACAGGATAAGAGTCTTCCTAGCACCCACACTTTTCTACACCTCATGCTGCCCAGTCTCCATACCCCACCCAAAAGGGAGAGTCACCAGTGCATTTTTGTCTGCAGTTTGTAGTCAGTTCCCAATAATAAGACTGGCGTTCCTTCTCTTCTTAGTTAATTTCAATGCTGTTTAATGCAACCACTCCCTCCCCACACATATTCCATGAAATTTAGTTGACCTCTCTAGTTAATAGCAATCCTTTTCCTTGAAGCAAGGAAAGTTTCTTCTTGATTAGAAGCAAATAATAATGGGTTCGAATTTGTCAAGGAGCTTCCCAGCCGCACACACCTTGCATTTGCAGCAGGACTGCAGTCTCCACCCACAGCTTCATATGAGAATCACAGTCCTAACAAGTTCAAGGATCTTCATAAGACATCCTCAGGCCTCATGCATGCATCCTCAGGCCTACAGCAAACATGCTCACTGGGACTATTTAGATCCACTTCCAGATTCCATGTTTATGGGTTTTCAGACACTAGAACTATGAATATGTATCATAGGTCAAGTGTCTCTATGTGTACCTTGTCCCTGATTGCAGGATTATTTAACAATAATAATTTTGTCATGCATTTGCACACTACTTGTAGCTTAACAAATTTACATAATCTTTAGTCTAGAAATTATCCTTACGTGAGGAGTCGTCAGAATTCTTTGGGTTGCAAGTGACAGAAACCTGACTCAAAAGTTGATTAGGCACAAAGGGTCATTTCTACTGGTTTCTACAACCTATCTGGGGGAAGGCAGGGTGGTCGAGCCCCAGGACTTAGGATTCTCTTCTCTCTCTCTCCCTCTCTCTATTCATCTTCTAGATACATTAGTTTCATTTTCTCAGACTGGCTTTTTCCATAGGGCTAAAATCTAGCAGCCAGCAATTCAGGCGGCCATTACCTTTCCAGCTTTACCCCCAGAGAAGAAAGGAATCACTTAATTCCATGGGGAAAAATCTGGAGGATTCTAACTGGTTTGGGATATATGTCACCTCTGTGGTCAGGGGTAACAGACCCTATGACTGAAGCCCCCTCTAGAACCCCATGATTGGAGGGCTACAGTGGGAGAGGGGCAGTTTCCCCAAATGAGTATGTCGTTCCCATAAGATGGAGACGGTTCCAGGCAGAACCAAACAACAGATATCCACTTTGTAGGTGTCTCTGTATTTTACAGAAGTGGAGGCAGAGGCTCAAAGGGTGGGCAACTTGTCTGTGCTTATTCAACTAGTAAATAGCACATTCTAGACTAGAAAGAACTGAGATCTTCTGGGTACAATTATAGAGTTTCCAATCCAAAAGTGAAGACAGTGTTCTGACAACCAGTCTGACACTGGGGCAGAATATTTGAAATCAGGACTGCATTGGAAACTCTGGAAACTTTTCTAAGAACCGTATACTCCCAAAACAGCTCTTCGCCTATGCTAGATGCACAAACGTGTGGAATTTCACAACCTGACAGTGTTTTATTATTTTTTCGTTATTCTTAATCTCTCTTCCTCTCCTTGCTAGAGTTTCAGATGCCATACAAGAGGCAAATGAAAGGCTCAGAACCCCACAGGAGTATAATCAAGATGTCAACTCAATCCTAAAGCTTGTCACCATCTCCTAGCCTGCTGGTCACATTCGGCTCCCCTAATCCTAAGGGCAAGCAGGACTCCGAGAGAGTGTGGGTGAATGCCATGCAAAGCCAGCTTTTATGGAGAAAGCAACCAGGGGGGGGTGCCCTCCAGCTCGGGCGCAGCAGAGGAAGTCACCGCCAGCCGGAGAGTTCGGGAGGCAGCAGATGTGCTGCGGATGCTGTTCTGTGTGACCCTCCTTTGTAGCCTTGAATAGTTTGAGTCATGCTGCAGTTCCAGAGGAAGACTCTGGACATGGCTATGAAACACCTTACCCTCCTACAACTCTGCACACCTTTCGTTGTCCCTTCCCTCCCTCCAGTGCCTTAGTCATCCAAAGCTGTCATGCCGCCCTTTGCCTGTCCAAACCTTCCCTTTGTGCTAGCCCCAGGCTCAGAATGAACTCATCCATCTGTTTCCTACCCCAGCCTTCCTCCCATCCTTTATGGCCCTGAGATAAACTGGAAGTTGGGGTGATAGGAAACCCATAGGGGCATTTTCCTTGTCCAGGAAGGCCCTGATTAGCAAAATACAATGAACGTCTAACTCTTAAAAATTCAACTGGAAGGACTTCTATGTTATCAGTATGGCAGACTAGATATTCAGAGAGATCCCTTTGGATACAGCACACTAAACTTTTTTTTTTTTAATTTAATGCATAGTTGAACCATCAAGACAGTAGAGGAAATCCACAGTAAAGCTTGAACCCAGAGGGCAAACAATACTATTGCCAGTATTTGTTGGTCCCTGGTGGCCTAAAGCCCGGATTTTAATGGGGCACATACCTAGGGGACAAGAATATCCAAGTATACTTTTCAAAATGTTTAAAAAACACAATTCTCATACAAATACACAGTGAGTACATGTCAAAGTTTTGTTTAAATCATTAGTAAGAGAACCGGCGGAATGACAAAGCTAGTTCAGGGGAAAATACAATAAACGTGTGTGTGTGTATAAATATATATATAATGTTGGATTATGATTTCTGAACTATTTTTTAAATGACTTAATGTCTTATAGAGCCAAAAAAAAAA
>NW_012149396.1:8005652-8006181 GCF_000956105.1 Propithecus coquereli | reverse complement strand
TAAAAGAAAAAGATATTCCAGGTAATTACTAATCAAAAGAAAATTTGAGTCACTATATTGACTTCAGACAAAATAGACATCAAGCTAAAAGGCATAATTAGAGATAAAGATGGTCACTACATATTACTGAAAGGTTCAATTCACTATGAAGAAATAATGGATCAAAATATGTGTGCACCTAATAAAAGAGCTTCACATTTAAATAAAGTAAAATGATGAAACTGAAAGGAGAAATTGAAAAACCTACCACCATACTGGGAGATTTTAACACTCTTTCAAAAACTCATAGATCAAGCAGCTAACAATATCAATATAATTAGAAAAATAAAATCCACAATCTTGATTTAATAGAGATATGTATGGGATAATATACCAAGCCAGTGAAGAATATACATCTTTTCAAGCATATGTAAAACTTTAAAACAAACTAGTTATATTTATGGTTATAAAACAAGTGTCAAAAATTTTTTAAATAGTATTATCATACAGACTGTATTCTTTGACTATAATATTGAGCTATAAATCAATA
>NW_012149396.1:7984897-8004742 GCF_000956105.1 Propithecus coquereli | reverse complement strand
TAAATCAAGAAAAGACTAGTTTCCAGAATAAATCTCTAAGAAAAAGCTGTTTTAAAAAATGGCATTTCACATCAATAACATGAATACCTAATAAACATACGAAATAATGTTTAACCTCGTTAGTAATCACAGAGGAAATACAATCGAAACGCAAAATGAGATTTCCCACTGCCCAGATTGAACCACATGTAAAACTCTAAGGGACAAGTGTGGATGAAGATTCCAGGTAACAGAAACTCTCAGTCACTGCTAGCGAGAGAGTAAATTGGTAGAACCATTTTGGAAGAAAATTGGCATTATTAAGTACAATTGAAGATATACCAATGTGTGGAGCCATAATTCTGCTCCTAGGTATATATTCTAGAAAAACTCTTGCACATACACATCTGAAGACATGCACAAGAATGTTCATAGCAGCATGATTCTAATAACAAAACTGAAAACAGCCAAAATGTCCATCCACATAGAATGGATAAATAATGATATATTCAAGCAATGGAATCTTAAATGTAAAAAATAAATTATTCCCATATGTATCAACAGGGATATACTTCAAAAGCATTATATTAGGTCAAAAGCAAGTTGTAGTATGATTAAGTTTACATAAGTTTAAAGAACAGGCAAATCTAAATAATGCATTGCTTAGGGATACATACATTTATGGTAAAACTCGAAAGCACGGCAAGGGAATGAGTCATAGATAATTCAGGACAGTGGTTGCCCCTGCAGAAGGTGAACAGAGAATAAGGGGAGGAGGGCTTCTAGGGAGATTCAAGGGGATGGGAAATATGTTATTTCTTTTTCTTTTTTTATTTCGATAGGTTTAGGGGTACAAATGGTTTTTTGTTACACGGATGAATTGTATAGTGGTGAAGTCAGGGTTTTTAGTGTGCCCATCAGTCGAATAGTATACATTGCATCTAATGGGTAACTTTTGATCCCTCTCCCTCCTCCCAACCTCCCCCCTTCTGAGTCTCCAAAGTCCTTTATACCACTCTGCATGGCCATGCACGTCCATTGTTCAGCTCCCACTTATAAGTAAATACACATGGTATTTGTTTTTCTATTCCTGAGATACTTCACTTGGGATACCGTCTCCAATTCTATCCAAGTTGCTGAGAAAGACATTTTTATTCTTTTTTACATTGTGTGTATATATAGTGTCTATATACACATATATACATATATACCTATATATGTACATATATATATACATACAAATGTGTATATATACATATATATACACACATACACACACACATTCTCCTTATCCACTAGTGAGTGGATGGGCACTTAGGTTGATTCCATAACTTTGAAATTGTGAATTGTGCTGCAATAAACATATAAGTGCATGTGTCATTTTGATATAATGATATCTTTTCCTTTGGGTAGATACTCAGTAGTGGGGTTGCTGGAGTGAATAGTAGGTCTACTTTTAGTTCTTTGAGGGATCTTCATAGTGTTTTTCATGGAGGTTGTACTAATTGACATTCCCACCAGCAGTTCATAAGCGTTCCCTTTTCGCCACATCTGTGTCAACATCTATTGTTTTAATAATGGCCATTCTGACGAGACATTGATCCTCTCCTCTCTCTCCCCCGGTCTCTTCTCTCAGGAGAAGTTTTATCTCTTCTCTTTCTCTGTATAGACCCGCTCCCTCCACATGCAGCAAATAAATATGTCTGCTGCAAGCTCTCGAGGTTTATGTTTTCTGACTCCACCCGCAGAAAGAGACTGGCCCTTTTTCCCAGTTCAAGTTCTTCCACCCCAGCTTTGATTGGCCTCGCTTGGTCAGATGCCCACCCCTAGTCAATCAAACCCTAATGACCAGGGTTTTATGATAGGCCCAACCTGGGTCAGGCGTCCAAGCCTGTTTCAAAGCCAGGGGTGCAAGGATGCAGCAGCTCCCGCTGGAACCACAAGGTCAGAAGTGGGAAAGGGGAAATATTCAGGGGAGCTGTTCTTAAAGGAAGGGCAGGGATGCTGGTCACACTAAAAGACAAGTGTCCACTCTACCTCCCACTGCACTTAGTGCTTTGTATTGTGATTCTATCACCTGTGTTTACTCACCTGTCTGCCCCCACTGAGCTAGGCCTGGAGGGTAGAGACTAAGCTTCCGCCCCACGAAGATCCACCGCAGGCAATGGGGTGCAGTGCAATGAACCCTCACACCATCTCACTTCAGGTGGAGGCCTGGCCCTGTCAGGTGTGTGGCCTTGGATAACGTTATTAATTTCTGAGAGTCTCAAATTCCTAATCTGTAAGATTTTAATAATATCTTCCTCAGCTGGGTGCAGTGGCTCACGCCTGTAATCCTAGCACTCTGGGAGGCTGAGGAAGGAAAATCGAGTGAGGTCAGGAGTTTGAGACCAGCCTGAGCAAGAGTGAGACCCCCATCTCTACTAAAATTAGAAAAAATTAGCCAGGCGTGGTGGCGCGTGCCTGTAATCCCAGCTACTCGGGAGGCTGAGGCAGGAGGATCGCTTGAGCCCAGGAGTTTGAGGTTGCTGTGAGCTAAGCTGACGCCACGGCACTCTAGCCCAGGTGACAGAGTGAGACTCTGTCTCAAAAAAAAAAAAAAAAAATCTTCCTCAAAGTTTGTCAGGAGGCTTGAAAGAGATAAAGTATATAAAGTACCTAGCATGTATTAGGTATTCAATAAATGTCAACTAAAGAATAGTTACTAAAATTCCTAAGACCCTTTAAATCTGCCCTACTAATTTTCGTACTTGGTCACTGCTAAGTTAGGGAACAATCCATAAGATCACATTTATTTTTCACCCTAACTGCAGAGTTCAAGGGTCCCAAGAAAACCTTCATGCCTGATACCAATTGCAAGCTCATGGGTCCCCAAAACCTCCCTCAGGTTCTATAATTCACGAACAGGACTCACAGAAAAAAAGTGAAAGCTGTTACAGTCATGGTTACGATTTATTACAGTGAAAACATACAGATTAAAATCAGCCAAAGGAAGGGACACACAGAGCAGGGCCCCCAGAAAGTTCCAGGCATGAAGTTTCCACTCCCAGTGGAGTTGTGGACTACTAACTTCCTCGACAGCAATGTGTGACAATATGCAGAGTGTTGCCTGCCAGAGCAGCTCACCTAAGCCTCGGTGTCCAGAGTGTTTACTGGGGCTCAGTCACGTAGACATCTGTGGTTGCCTTCATGGCTGAGCTTGTCTCCAGCCCCTGCACGGGTCAAGCTGATACAGCATGACCCAAAGACTTCACCCTAAATCACATTGTTAGACTATTTGGCATCACCCAAAGCCCCCCCAAAAACATACTCTTATCAGGCATGATATTCCAAGGGCTTAGAAATCACCTCTCAGCAGCCAAGGCCAATCAATGCACAGACCTCTCTGTGGGTAAAGTTAAGTCTTTACTAACCAGGCATAAATTCCTTTATTATCAGGTATGACTCTTGCTTCAATAAACCCTTCAGACAAGGGTTATGTCTTAGCTCACCTATTCATCGTATCATCTAATTTAGGACGGAGCCCTTGGCAATTGTTCAACAAGTGATATCAGATCAGTGGAAGCCTAACGTGAGTCAGTATAGACTGGAGAGTGAACTCCACTTGTGCACATGAATGGCAAGAACAAGAGAAGGCTTGGGTGGGAAGGAACATCGGAGGGAGAGTGTTTGGGCAAGGAAGCCAGTGGTGTATTTTTAAAAAGCAGGCGATTTAAAAAAAAATAATCATTATAATTGCATTTGCTTTTTAAGTAGATTCATATTCACATACACGAATTCAGAAAGTATAAAAGCGTATGCAGTGAAAAGTCTTCCTCCCAGACGGGCAATTTTATAATGGAATTTGAAGATGGAAACATCTGCTCATTTATTATCCCCACCCTTCTCCCCTCCAAGAATGTTATTCTGCTTTCAAGAACGATTTGAGGGAATTTTATTGTTTTGTTTTTACTAAATGAGCTACAAAAGAAAACAACCATCTACATTTTAAATTGTGTGTCCTGCTCTCTGCCATTGACAGGAATAAGCTAGAATTTGTTAGAAAACACTTCTCTTCTATTCTAACCTAGTAACCTTGCTCTTAGACTCTTCCCTGGCTTGGGGCGTCTTCCTCTGAATGATTAAAGATGATCTGTCCTTCAAGCAAGGATCTAAATCCACACAGGCCCTCAGTATTAGATTAGTAGATCTTCCTCTGTGTCTCTGATCAGTTGAACTTTATTTTAAGTTTCAAAATAATATATTTTCCATCACTTTATTTGTCTTGCCATTTAGAAGCCTTTATACTAATACAGCCTTTCAGCAACTTATCTGGCAAATAAAGCAACAATATTCTAAGTCTGTTTGTCCCCGTGTAGCCTGCGGAAGCGCCGTTAGCTATGTGCACCTGCGTGGAAGCACGTAGGTTAATAGGCACCAGGTTTTGCAAACGCAAATGCGGTCCAGCTGGGGGAAGGCAGGGGCGAGATCACGTTTGCAATTACCTGTTTGTCCAGAAACCACACGGAGAGCATCTGGGGAGCACTGTGTTTAGAAGACACTCCCCACGGGCCTGCGGCACTTCTTGGCAACTGTCATCAAACTCGGCAGTAACTTTTCCCTGCCTCTTCTCACTGCCCGTGCCAGGAAAACAGAAGGTACGAGAAACGAAGTCTTGAGGGTCAATTAACCTAACGTTGCTTCTCCTCATTCCCAGTAAGTCTTCTAAAATGTTCAGAAACATTTTGTCAATGTGCTGTGTGGGACTGTCTTTCCTGCCTGGCATGCTCATGGTGCACCATGGCCTTGCTTTCTGAAGAGGGGACCTTGTAGCCCGGCCTGGATCTGCCCCGGGCTCCGTGTGCCAGGTGTACTGGGTAGCTAGGGCTACCATAGCGGTGTACCGCAAACTGGGCAGCTTAAACAGCAGACAGGGATTTCTCCCAGTTCTGGAGGCTGGAGGACTGAGAGCAAGGTTTGGCTGGGTGGATTCCTGCTGAGGGCTGTGAGGGAGACTCCATTCCATGCCTCACGCCGAGCTCTGGTCATTTGCTGGCAATGTTTGGTGTTCCATGGCTTGTGCTGTATCAGCCTAACCTCCGCCTTCCCCTTCTCATGCTGTTCTCCCTGTGTGCATATCTGTCTCTGTGCCCAAATTTCTTTTTCTTATAAGGACTTCAGTTATGTTGGAATAAGGGCCCACCCTACTCCAGTAGGACCTCATCTTAACTAATTACATCTGCAATGACCCTATTTCTAAATGTGGTCAAATCCTGAGGTATCAGGGGTTAGGACTTCAACATTTGAACTTTGGGGAGACACAATTCAACTGGAAACAACAGGTGAGTGATCTGGACAGGTTTCCCAACCTCTTAGATCCTTGGCTTCTTTGAAATTAGGAGTCTGTGCCTACCTGTGGGCAACTGTGAGAGGGAATCTGAGAGTTTCGCACCGCACCTGACACATAAAAGGCTCTCATATCTCTTCAAACAAAGATTCCAAGATTCTTACCCTATTGTAGTTAGGTCGGTTTGGCCCTTGATGGTTTTATTTACTGAGTTCTACTTCTGTTTAGAGAAAAAGTTCTGCTGCTTAAAAACAAACTAACGGGGAGGAGGGGATGAAGTGGGGATGGTTAATGGGAACAAAAATATAGTTCGACGGTTAGATAGAATGAACAATATCTGATAGCACAACAAAGTGACTATAATCAGCAATAAATGAGGGTACACTTTAACTAAAAGAATGAAATTGGAATGTGCCTAACACAAAGAAATGATAAATGCCTGAGGAGATGGATACCCCTAATTACCCTGATTTGATTAATTCACATTATATGCCTGTATCAAAATGTCACAAGTACCCTATAAAGATATAGGGTATATATAGTTGTATATATAAAGATATACAACTATTATGTACCTATAATAAGTAAAAATAAAAAATTTAAACAAACAGACCACCGAGCTAAGAAATACTGACCTAAGAAAAGCAGAATGTATCACTGCCAAGAATCAGAAGAGCAGGATCCAGTCTCAGCCTGGTCAGGGTGACCTTGAGCGTCAGGGCCCTCCTACGTGGGGTGGGATAACCCCCAACCCCCTCCGCTCTGTGGAACAGCAAGCAAATAAGGCACGTGGAAGCCCTCTGCGAAGTGTAGCATGCGAACGAGAACACAATGCCCTGTCTTGCCAGACTCTGCGACCAGAAATACGACAGGGATTCGCTCCACATCCACGCCAGTTCTCCTCTGTTTGTCAAGTCTGTGTCGTATTGATCCCAACAGCCGCCGTCTCTGTTGTCTCACACTGATTTACAGGCCGGGGGAGGCCCGCCGTGCCGCTATCATTCATTATCCCTCACGCCACCCAGAATCAATACAGATGTGTCAGGAAAAATCAAAAGTCTTCACAGTCTGCACCACACCCATAAACTAAGCAAAGTTTTGGGATTTGTCATTTAATTCAGCCATCAGTATCGGGGGAAAGAGAGAACAGGAAATTGAACGGAAGAGAGGGAACAAAGTCAAAAGAAGTCAGAGTCCAAAACACAAGGCTTTGGGACTCCGTTGCTCAGCCATGGGCGCTGGGGCTTGGTGGACTGCTCCATTTGTGACCCCCAGTGAGCCACACCTCCTGATTCACACCCTTTGCTCAGTTCCCTCCACTTCAGTCTGGGCCCGGCCAGTGACTGGCCCCATGGAATGTGGCAGAAATGGTGCCGTGCAGCTCTGGGCCTGAGCCTTAGAAGAGGTGGCAGCCTCCCCTTCTGCATACTTGGAAGCCTAAACTACCACGTAAGAATCTGGACACCCTGCTAGAGAGGTCACATGCAGAAGAACCAAGGGACTCGGCCAACAGGAGAAACTGAGGTCCCAGAGCGATGACCCCAAGGGAGGCAGTCCAGCCCCACTCCCCCCACCCCCAGCCATTTGACCCATCCTTGCTGAGGCACCAGACATGGGGTGAAGAAGCCACCCTGGGCTTTCCTGCCCCAGGAGACACCACATACAGCGAGAGCAGCTGAGAGGCCCACCAAGTCATGCAGCAGTGGCTTGAAGAAGGAAGACTGAAGGAACAGGGCAGCGGGCCCAGCTGTGCTCTGCCTCTGACAACTCCTGGTTGGAACTGAAAGCAAGTATGGGAAACCGAAACCCTCAAGGGACAGGAGCATTAAGAAGCAAAAGGGGGAATTCAAAGATGCTCCACGTAAGAAGAGAAGGAGGAAAGATGAGGAGAGGAACTTTGGAGGAAAGAACTGAGATGTTCTAATGGGGAATTTGATTAATTTCTTCTCCTTTATCTCAGGAAACCATCAGTAAAGGCATCCATTGCTTCGTAATGCATTGTAAAGGTGGATGTTTGCGAGACGCACCCAAGAGGTGGATAATACACTCAGATAATGCCTGATCCTAGAAAGTTATGTGCAGAAGCCCCAGGGAACTAAGTTTTCCTCTTTGATTGGCTAAAGTGCGCTCATAAATTTTCATGATCCAAAGATTTTTCTGCCCAAGCATCCACATAACCCCAGTGGCACTCCAGGAAGAGGAATCTCAGCTCTAACACAATTTAACAAAATTATTTTGCATTGACAAGACCGACCCCAGATTATATATATAAATCTGACGCCTTTTCCATGATGACCAAGGTAAGGCAGGTCTCAAGAGAGCCTTGGGAAGAGAGAGCCAGGGCAGATGCTGTCTTCAGAAGCCCAGTGAATGGTCTGGAATTAGAGGCACATTATCATACGAGAGGTCAGCACGCCAGAAGACGCCACCTTGCGCCCTCAGAATATCCACCAACTTTAGCCAGATTCAACACACCTGGTTTCTTACAACCACACCAGCCGCACTGACTCCAGTCTTGGGTTTTTCTCAGACTTAAGACTTTGCCATTTTGGAAAGTGCTCAGCCAGGCCACGTGAATGGTATTGGAAGCAGCCTTATGTGCCCAAGCGAACAACCAGCTTTTCCCTGAAGGGGGCCTCTCCACCAAGCATGGGGCCCAGCCCCCTTCCTCTGGGGCTTTTCGATTGGATTTTTACAAAGGGGCATTGTGGGAAAATGTCAGCGACGAGAATGGAAAGTTCATAGTCCCCATGATATGACGGGCAGGACAAGCAAAAGGAAATGTCACCACCTCCAAAAGATGAGTCACACACTGACCTTTCCAATTAAAAACACAAAAGGAGTGACAGCTCGTCCATTGCCTGTGGTCCTCCTACTCACCCTGCAGCGTGGCCGAGTGGAGTCCCATTTGGTCTTTGTTGCGGGGCTGCCCGCAAAGGCTGCCCCTCTGTGGCCCTCCAGATATTCCACGCCCCAGGCCTGCCCAGCGCCATGCAGTGCCACACACTACGTTTTAGAGGACAATGCAGTCAGCAGACTGTGTCAGAAATCTGCATATGACAGGTGAGAGGTTGTGGGACCAAATAAGAATTCGTCCCTTCCGCAGGCCCTGCTACAAGCTGCCCCTCAGACGATCTGAAGTGCGAGACCAGTGTCTATGTGGAAAGAAGAGCAAAGAGCTTCCCTCTGGTGTCTTTGAGAATGGAGGGGAGGGGAGAAGAAAATTTACACCATAGGAGCTCTTTCTTCTGCCTACTTTGAAACTCATTGCAAAGATAATAGACTTGGAAGACTGAAGCGCACTCCCGTCCTGTGCCCAGACTGCCTGTGTGGTCTCTCGCAGTGAAGGGAACAGTGCACTTGCTGGGCAATTCGGCATTCTAATGCCTCTAGTGGCAGCTATCTTGTAGACTGCAGTTTTGCTGTTTTTTTAAAAAAGTGTTTCTTTTGTACACCTCTTCTTTCATAGTGGAAAATATTGTCTCAAAGAGCCTCTAGAAGTGCCTTATTAGAAACCTAAAGTTTTGAGAGGTATTATGGATTGAATCGTGTCAAATTCATACTTTGAAGTCCTCCCCCTCAGTACCTCAGAATGTGTCCTTATTTGGAAATAGGGTCACTGCAGATGTAATTAGTTAAGATGAGGTCACGCTGGAGTAGGGTGGACTTCTAATCAAATATGGCTGGTGTCCTTCTATAACACTAAGGGGAAATTCGGGCGCAGACGTGCACACGGGGAAAACACCATGTGAAGACGAAGGCAGAGATCAGAGTGACGTGTCTGCAAGCAGGGTACACTAACAATTGCCAGCAAACCATGGAAGCTGGGAGAGAGCATGAAAGGGACTCTGTCACAACCCCCAGAAGGAACCAACTGAGCTGACACCTTGGGCTGTTGGCCTCCAGAACTGCGAGACATTGAATTTCTGTTGTTTAAGCCTCCCAGTCCGTGGTACTGGGATACTGCAGCCCTGGGAAACTAATGCAAAGGCATTGCCATATGTGTGAAAGATAAAGGGCTAGTGGAATGGAACTGTCCAGTGCCATTTAGTAAATCAGATAGATTCTGAGGGCTGGAGGGAGTTGAAGAGCATGTAATTGAAGGATAAATATTTCACCTTCCAGGAATGTGTTTTCTCACTGGAGAGACAAAATAAGCATTCAGGAATCAAGCCTTGTGGTTTTAACCAAATTCCAACTCTCACTTCTTTTTTTACAAAATAGCATCATTTATGATGTGATCTCAAGTCTTATAGTTCTGCTTATTAGTTCTTTCCTACACGTGGGCTCCGTATCCTGACCCAGGCAACATGGTCAGGGGTCCTAGGCCTGAGAGGAGGGGGTGTCCCTGCACCTGCTACATGGAAGGCTCCTCTCCCCCTACCCACCCTTTAGAGAGGTTTGCAGAAAGGGAAGAGTTCAAGTGCATGTAACACGTTCCCTGCCCAGACAAGCCCCAAGAGTCTGGTCACCCACTAGTCACTGACACTCAGCCCTTTCCACGGAACACTGATGAGAGGGTTAGGTCACGGAAGGGCTGGGAGAGCCCTGTGAGCTCACTGCAGGAGGCAGTGAGAGGATCATATTCTGTAGCCAAGGGACAGGTGTCGGAAGAGGACAAGGTCAAGTGGGATGGAGTTGTCTGATAACTATTGCCATAGACTCTGGTCACTGTAAAGCTTCCTTTGGCATCTTTGTTCTCAAGATCTAGAGTCTCCTGTCCTGAGGACTGCGTTCTAGTCATTGTTAGAGTGTTGATTAAGAGCAAAGGCCAGGAAATCAGCTGGCCTTGATGGAAATCCTTCTCTGTCAGTTACCATTTATGTTACCTTAAGCACGTTACTTAACCACTACCAAGTCTCGCTTTCCTCAACTGTATTATGGAAACAATAGTGGGGACTTTGGGTTGGATTAAGTAAATCCACCTAAGGGGATTAGTACATCATCGGGTACATGGTAGGTCCTCAATCCATGAGAACTCATTAGTGAACTCACCTCCAAACCTGATAAAACCACCACCACCCACACCTCTCCTCTGGAGAACATCCATCTTGCTTAACCAAACCCACTCTCCTGTTCGCAGCAGCAAGTGTAAGTTCTCTTTGTTGTGGCAGGTCGGTGCAGACCACATCAGATACTGACAATTAGATATTGACTAGACTCATTTCTACCAGCGAGATGAAAAGAAATTGCATTTTTCTCTTCCCACACCCAACATCCAGGTTCGGGTCCCCTGACAGTCTACAGGTTACAGAATGAGGCAGCGTGTTCTTCTGCATATGCAGAGAGAGCATTTTTATGCTTTAACAGAACATGGCATCGAAGTAATGTGCGCAAGCTAGGTGACCAGAGAAAGGAACACGGGGAAACTGCCTTCTTTCAGAGCCAGATTGCACCTGAATCGGGAGGACAGGACTGAACAAGAGCAGATAAAATTGGCAATACCGACTTCATAAGTGGCTGGCACATCTCTGCTCATGTAGCCAGCTGTCAGAAGGACTAGATTATATAAAGTAAATGTATGTCTCTAATTGTTGAGTTAGGGAATACTAAGTATTTATATTGGAGCACATATTTCTGCTGAACCATATTAAAGAACTTTTTTACATATCAATTTTAGTTTTCCTAAATGCACACTATTATTGAGGAATTCTATTTTTTATGTGAACTCACAGGCATATTTTTTTAAATGCCAAAGAAAAAAATTCTTATATGTTTTTAGAGTTATTTATTTTGTAGTATCAGAATCAACAATTGAGGCTGGGTGAGGTGGCTCACACCCGTAATCCTAGCACTCTGGGAGGCCGAGGTGGGGGCGGAGTGGGGGAAGCTTGAGGTCAGGAGTTCGAGACCAGCCTTGAGCTAGTAAGGGAACAAGAGCAAGACCCCATCTCTACTAAAAATAGAAAGAAATTAGCAGGACAACTAAAAATATATAGAAAAAATTAGCCGGACGTGGTGGCGCATGCCTGTAGTCCCAGCTACTCAGGAGGCTGAGGCAGGAGGATCGCTTGAGTCCAGGAGTTTGAGGTTGCTGTGAGCTAGGCTGACACCATGGCACTCTAGCCCAGGCAACAGAGTGAGACTCTGTCTCCAAAAAAAAAAAACAAAAACCAACAGTTGAAACATGGACATATTAAGACGTGAAGTGACAAAGTAACTCTGGAATCCAATTTAAAAAGACATTTAAATTTGGGGGAAAAATGAATGTATGCATAGAAAAAATCCTGGAAGTACATACACCGAAGATACTAGCAGCAATCTTACCCCCAACCCTGCCCTTTGGGTAGCAGAATTGTGAGTGATTTTATCTTCTTTGGCTCATTTCTTTCCCCTTTGCATCCATTAGGTTCTCCAAGTTTTCTGAACTAAGAATGTGCTTCTTTTATAATTAGGAAAAAAGTCATTTTTAACAGATGCTTGAGATTGGTTTTCTGGGATGGAGACAATTGGATTTACATTCTCCTCTCTTTCTGTGAATCCAAGTGAGGAGAGCCCCAGCACTTATGAGAGTGCAAAGGAGTCCCAAGTAGAGAAGATTCTAGAACCTTCAGGTGGCTGGAAGGTGAAGATGCAAAAGAAAGAAGAGTGTGAAGAGGCAGACGGAGGACGAGGCTGGGGGAAAGCTGTATCCATGAGGACGGTGCAGTGTTGCTATAGCAAAGAGACTCAACAATAGAATGTTTTAAATAAGAAAAGTTTCTTTCTCTCTTACATGACTGGTTGCTGGAGGGATCCCTTCTGTCTCCTCTGTATATGGTCAAGGATGAGTCCCTGCCATGCTGGGGTTCCAGGCTGCAGGAAAGAGGTTGTCCCAGGTGGTGGCGCACATCACTTCTCATCTTCTATTGGTGGGGACATGGTCACATGGCTGTGCCTGCAAAGGAGGCTGGGAAATGGTGCTCAGCTGGGCAACCATGTGCCTGGCTACAAGTCTGCCATTATGGAAGAAGATGGATGTTGGGGAACAGATAGCAGTCCCTCTCACAAAGAGGGGAAAAGAAGATAGAGGAATTAGAGAGTGAGAAAGAAATGAGAATGGAGAAGAAGAGAGAATTGTAAGTGGAAGAAAAAACTCCATTTGCTGAGGGAAAGCCTTGGGGTTAGATTCCGATCAGTCCTTGCAGCATCGTAGCATGTCACCGAGTTGCTGTTCTGGGGTTCGAGGAGCGGGGGGTGTCTGCAGCGGGGAAGGAGGGCCTGTTCTGTCTCCTGGGCTCATGTCGTGGCTTCTGTTTGTGAATTTGTGCTTTAGACTTTTAAAATTCTTCTTCCTTTTGTTCTCTCTTAGTGGACCACTTTGGCCAAACAGTTTGACCAGGCAGCTTAAACAGAAGCTGTGACTGAAGAGGGAGAGTGGAAAGTGGGGTTCCCCTACTAGCTCAAAAACTATAACACACTTCCTTTCCCTTACACGGTGGTTTAGCTTTCTCAGAAGGTTCTTGCAGGTGTTGTTGTCTCATTTCCTTCTTATAACAAAACTGCAAGGTAGAAAGAGCCATTGTTAATAATAAGTAGCCTCTGGAATCAGACTGCCTGATTGGAACCCCAACTCTGCCATTTATTAGCTGTGTGATCTTGGGGAACTCAACCCCACTGAGCCTCATTTCACTCAACTATCAAATGGGGATATTAATAGCATCTACTTGAAAAGATTGTTTGGGACTTGTGAGTCACTGTGAGGATTAAACAAAATGATTCTGTCTGGTACTTGACAAGCACTTTACAGATGGGGAAGCCGAGGCTCAACTCCAGTGGTTTACCTAAAGATTCAAAATCTGATTTTCTGACTTCTAATTCTGCTCCATCTCAAAGCATAGATCTGTGGAGCTCAAATAAGCCAAGTGGCTTGCTGGATGAAATGAAAGTTGCTTTAAGATTAAGAAACAGCACAAAATAAACGTATGGTTCAGGAAAAAGAAACCCAAGGGCTGGAGATGGCTGTAACACAGGAAGAAGCCGGGGGGGTAATAAGAGAAGGTAAAACGAACAGAGCTAGGCAGAGGGGAATAATGGCTGTCAGAGGCAGTAGGGCCCTGAAGTTGTCATGAGGCATGAGGTAGTCACATGTAACTATAGCAGTTAGAGCTGAAGAAATTTGGAAGGAATCCCATCCACAAGAGAATGCCAGGGGATTTTCTCATTCTGGTGAGAGCTGCCAGCCAGCCACCTGCATCAGTTTCAGCCTCCCGAGTTCCTGGGGACATTTTCTGGAAGAACTTTGCGATCTCCCCCCCCTGCCCATATCTGCGGTCAGACAAGCACAGCCAGTTGAGTGAGGAACGCACACACCACACATCACAATGCGTTCTCCTTTCTTTTGTTTCATTTTAATCCCTCTAGGAACAGGAGACAGATAACCTTTCAATAATCTGAAATTCCAATAAAAAGAAACTCTCTCTGAAAAGTACACAGTGTTTGGGAAGGCTTTAGTATTTAGTAGACTTTAAAGATTTTAATCAGCCCTCCAATTTCACTGTGTGCTTTGGAGGCATTGAGGGGAGTAATATTAGCTGAATAAAAGGTCAGTACTACAAGAGTTTCTTTTAGCTAAATAAATTTGACAGCAGTGTCGAAAGCCCTAGATAGATATTTAGTTGCTGATAATACTCCCAAAGCAGGTGCAACTATCATTTCTCACACCCAGGCAGGGGTAAGGGAAGCTCGTTCACTCTATGCTTGCTGGTAAATTTTTTCTTCTCTATTTTTACTCTTTTTCTATATTCTTGCTCTCATTTCCTCTATAATTTACTTCACGCTTCCCCTGGCTTTGCAACCATAAACATTTCCATTTAAATACTGCAATTATTGATTCTTAAACTTGAGCATGCACCGGAATTATCTGGAGGGGCTTTGGAAACACTGATTGCTGGCCCCACCCCCAGAGTTTCTGATGGAAGAGGTCTAGGGTGGGAGCTGAGAACTGTCACTTCTAATGGGCTTCCGGGTGATACTGCTGCTGACGCCTGGGGACCACACTAGGGAGAATGACTTGCTTAGATAGCCCTCCCTTAATTGGCTCCCTGGACTCTGTCCCAGCCAGGGCCAGCAAATCACTCTGCACTTTTGTCTGACTGTGGTTCCAAGGAGATGTCAATGATGCAGCACTCCATTCAGGACCCAAAGATATGCACCAGTGAAGCTTCCAGAAGGGGCTATGGCAGTCTGCCTGAGAGCTGAGCAATGCCGTGGGGCACTAACTCTTGAGCATCTAGTCCCAAAGCTGGCCCAGAAGGCACTCAGACTTTTTGTCACTCCCAAAGCAAATGCAGGTTCCATGTTTGTCCTTAGGTTTGTGATATCTCTGAGCTGGCCCGGGGTGGGGGTTGGCTTGATCAGAGGTCCTGGAGCAGAGTAGTTCTCCGAGCCGTCCTCTGACCCAGGAGTACCAGAGACTGCCAAAGGGATCTCTGTCACTCAGGAGCCAGCGCTGCCCCTTAGCCGAGGGCTGGGTGGAGGGTGGGGAGGGTCCAGCGGGGCCTTGTCTGATGCACCGGCTGTTAAAGATCCTGGAACTTTGAGATCACGTCTGACAGGAAATCCTCATCTGAAAAATCAAAAAATAAATAAAACATAAGGTTAATTTCAAGTTCCTCAGAAGGAAGGTAGTGGAAATCACTGAAAAGACATAAATTGTTTTCTGTTGAAAGTAATAGATATATCAGATTAGAAATATTCATAATAGATATACTTCCTAAGGGATTAAGTGAAAACCTTATTTGGGCATTCTAAGTTTCCTAGTAGGCAGGCCATTTACAAGGAAACCATAAATGCTCTTTGACTCTTCTGATTCAGTTGAACAAGTCTACAGTTTTCCTAGGAAGCTTCTGGTGTGTTCAAGAAGGCCCTACGCTGGTCTCTCTGGTGCTGCCCTCTTGTGGCCGCCTGAACACACGCAGCTAAAGCTCTTTTCTGGATTCTTCTCACCTCTTTGTTCAAATCAGCAGGAGCGGAGCCCGGGACTTGCTGCTTCCACCAAAGGAGCAACAGTGATGGCAGTCGGCCACTACACAGCTGTCCCCACATGTCTGACACTATTGCTGTGGCTGGTGCTTCATCAATGTCTGGAGTTTAGAAGAGGTAAGAAAAATCAGTGTGGCAGGTAATGTTTATTTTCTAGACTTTGTTAAGAGGAAATTTGAAAGTAAGAAAGAAAACAGGTTTATGTACATAAATGTGTGTGTATGTGTCGTATGCGTCTGAGTACAGGGATGGAGAGGGAGAGAGACAGAGGAAAGACGGGGGGTTGGGGGGCCTTGTTTCCCTCCACTGTCCTGGCCACGTGGGCAGCAGGAAGAGCAGGTGGGTGAACTTGGACAGGTTACAACTCAGTTGCTGCATCCAAAACAATGTCATTGAATAAATAATCTCTGAAGTCCCTTCCCATTCCAAATTCTGATTCTACTTAAAACAAAATAGCAAAAACCCCTTTCCCCTGCTCATCGCACAGGCCTGAGCTGGTATTCCTTGCCGCCCTCTTGCCTGCTGCCTTCTTGCTTCTCTTTCCATATTTTCTGGCAAAGAACTCCTCACGCGGCCACTTTGGCTTATCTGCAGGCTACCTTCTGTTTGCACCTGTGGGATTGTCCTTATTACATAGTGAGTGTTTTTTTGTTCTTTTTGAGTCTCAGTCAAAGTTATTCCAATTGTCTTATCTCTGTTTTTCCTTTTCTTTTTCATGCTCCCCTAAACTTTCATGTGTATCTTACACATCCTTCATTGTTGTGAAAGATTAAGTTTCTGCCCGAAAGCGGTTGGTGTCAATCTTCATCACAGAGCTCCTCTTTTAGGTAGAACACAAACCAGCGTCATTCATTACATTAATTAATTGGCATATCGGCTTAGAGCAGCTATTCTCAAAATGCGGTCTGAGTACGCCCCAGGAGTCCCTGAGAGCCTTCCAGGGGATCCACAAGGTCAACCCTATTTTCATAATAAAACTAAGACACGTGCTTTTCCCCCTCTCATTCCCTCATGAGTGCACTCTGGAGTTTTCCAGAAGCTGCACGATGTGAGGTATTCCAACAGACTGACAGCAGTAGCAGCTGTAAAATGAGATATGTCTTCTGGTAAGCCAGCCACTAAAGAGGTTTGCAAAACTGCAACACAATGACAGTCTTCTTGCTAATGTTTTTCAGCTTTCTGCAGACACTCAGGCAGACACTGCTGTTGATGTCCCCAGATGCCCTGGCCCCTCTGTCACCACCGTGCCTCCTATCACTCAGTGCAGTCCTGCTGATGTTTGCTTAGGCCTCGAGACACTCAACCTCTTTATTCTCTTCATAGTCATTACAGCTTGCTTACTTGCTTTGAACCAAAGAGCAACTGAAAAGTCAGATTTCTGTAGCTGGGACCGCTTAGCTTCCCCAACCAAGTGTCCACACGTCAGGTCACAGGGAGCACAATATTTTGAATTTTTAAAATTTAATTAATAGCTAGGTAGTATTTCTCCAAAACGCCCAATTAAGCGTGAAGGGTAGACTATCTAGCCCCCTGACAGATGCCTGCTGCCCCGCACGGGGGTTTTATGAAAGGAGAAGGGGCATGATTCCCTTGCAGCCCAGAGAGGGGAGTAGGGAATCTATTCAGAGTTAAAGAAAATCCCTCATGGGCCTTGCATTCTGTTGCTCATGTTGGACACTGATTTGCTGTGTGACTTGAAGCACATTTGTCTCTGGTTCATTCCCTGCAAAATAAGACATTTCCCAGGAAGGGGCTCCTACATGTCCCAGGCTTTATGAGGCTGCGAGGAAGATGTCACCAGCTCGCTGTTCACAAGTCCATCCCACTGGTGCCAATCTCTTCAAAGTTCCTCTGTGGCTCCTGGCCCAGATCCCTGAAGCCCCTCAGCAGGTTTGCAGAATCTGGGGGAGCAAGGGGGCCCCCAGGGAGATATGGGGAGACCGAGTGATGCTGGGAAGAAAGCAGCACCATTTACGAAAGCCCTGGGTCCCCAAGGTCTGGTTAGGATGCCTCCCTTAAGCTTCCTCCGTCCTCATTTCCCTTCAAGCACTGAGGAAACAAAAATTCCTCACAGAATCCTCACGGAGTGCAAACGTGCTGTGTCTTTCCCATCTTCGAACCCACATCCCACTTTGACTTCCCGCTGTCTCTCTCCTCCCCTTCACAGTCCAACTTCTGGGAAGAATTTTTCATGAACTCCCTGCCGGGTTAACCCCACTCATCCTGAAAGCCACCAGGACACAGCGGCTGAGAGCTCTGGCATAAACCTGCTTGGGTTTACATCCCGGCGCCCCCACCTGGCCATGCAGCCTTGAACAAGTGACTTATCTCTGTGCCTCAGTTTTTTGTGTAAACACAGCACTTACCTGGAAGTGCTGTGTTAGGGTTAAATACCTTGATTTCCGTAAAGCGCTCAGAACGGCACCTGACACACAATGAGCCTTCGATAAATATTAGCTCTGCTTGTCTTTCAGATCTCAATGTAAGTCTAGTTTCTCAGAAATTCCATCTCTGGCCTCCCAGTTGGGTTCAGGCTTTCATGGTTCTCACCCGATGGGAAATAGGCATTTTTGGTCTGATTATTATTAGCCTCAGCCAGGGCACTATAAGGTCAAAGAGGGCAGAAATTGCATCTGTGTTTCTCAACATCGTATTCCCGCTGCTTAGCACAGTACCTGGCACATAGTGCGAACAAATAAATATTTGTCGAACGTACAAAGGAATAAGGGAGTGGATGAGTGAGCGCTGGCCTGTGTCCGTCTGTCCATCAGTGAGTGGAGGCTGCTCTCAGAGAGCAAGTGCCCCAGATTCCTGCATGAACCCGCCACGGAAGATACCTTTGGCCAAAGGATACCTGGTGCCTTGAAAGACTAACCATGGCTCCCAAAATGAGCCTATTAGGGTCCCCCTTTGGGCATTAAAAAGATCACTTTGGGCCAAAGACTGTGCCTGTCTTGGAGAAATTGCTATTTGCACATGAATACCATCAATTCAGATTCCATGTTGTAGAACAAATCCCATCACTCATTGAGTCCAGTGGCTCAGAAACACAGTTACTCATTAGAATCCTTTGGGAAGTTCTGAAAAAAGTACAGATTCCTACGTCCCACTCCACCCTGGAAATCTCCAGGAGTATATTCTGAGGACCTAGATTTTTTAAAAGCTCTTCAGGTGCTGTTGCAGCCAGCCTGCATAGACCAGCATTCTCTAATCTTCCTTTTACAGAAGAGGAAACAGAGACACACTTACTCTATATCAGTAAAGACAACATGAATTTTTTAATGAACAAAATTAACTGATAATTTGCTTGGAACCAGAAAATATGGTGTGCCTTTGGAAACAGCACATAATACAAATCCTTCATGGTAGGGTTCATTAGCATGGAGGTGTAGCCTGATTTAAAGCCCTGCTCCTCCTCCTCCTCCTCCTCCTATTGTGATTAGAGCAAATATTAGACTGTTCGGGGGACTCAGTCAAGTTTCCTCCAATAGATTTGTCACACTTGGCCGCAGCATGTTTGCCAAGTTCAACACAGTACGGCCCAGTGTTGCTTGTCTAAGTGCTGACAGCCCAGGCACAGTGCTAAATCCTTCTCATCTGGGGGCTTTGCACTCGAAGCTCCCTGGCTTGTGTGGACTTAGCAATCATTACCATCATTCACTCCAGGCTCTCAACCTGGGCACTATTGACATTTTTTGCTGGGTAATTCTTTGGGGGAAGGGGTCGTGCTATCCTGTGCCCTGTGGGATGTTTAGCAGCATTCATGAACTATGGCCTCTGTCCATTAAAGAACAATAAAAAATGTTTTTGGATGTTGCCAAATCTCTCCTGGGGAGGAAAAAACCTCCCCTCTCCCTCTTCCCCATCGAGGATTGCTCTAACCTCACAAATTCACCTTGCAAAGAACTCAAAGGACCACAGCACAAGATCAGGAATTTTCACTGGAGCCTTTTTCCCCCATAGAAAAAATATAAAAGAATATTTCTATGGATTTCACAAACAAGACCCAGAAAAGGACAAACCAAAAAGAAAGGATTGATAATTTGGCCTGTATTAAAATGTAAAACTTTTACATGAAAAACATCACACGAAGTTGCCATAGACTAGAAGAAAGTATTTACAACACAAATAATCGACGAAAGATTTGTTTTTAGCATACATAAGAGATATCTGAGAATCGATAATTAGAAGACAAACATCCAATAAAACAATGGGCAAAGGATATGGTAGAATGTGAAGAGGAAACTCTGAATGACTAATGCATATGTGGAAACTGCCTAACCTCATTGGCAGACAGGGAAATGTACATTGAAATGGTCACATACTACCTTATACTCATCAGGGAGGCGATAAATTAACAGGTTGTTAGTACCAAGTGTTGGAGAGGCTCTGAAGCAATACTATCTACTCCCACACACCCGTAGTGGAGGTGTAAATTGGCAAAATCATTTTGGCAAACTGTCTAGCATTATCAGGTAAGGCTGATTCTGCCATTGCTGTCCTGAGTATATACCCTAGAAAACTGCTACGTCTCTACAAAGAAACATGCACAAGGAGTTTGTTACAGTTATGTCTGC
>NW_012149396.1:7981493-7983523 GCF_000956105.1 Propithecus coquereli | reverse complement strand
GATGTCAGGTTTGTGGTAACCCATGGTTGTTCTGCATGCAGTTAAGGGTGAGGGGCTAAAAAGCTGACGGGGAGCTTTGAGTTAGGATGACCAACCATCCCAGTTTGCCCAGGGCTGAGGGGTGTCCCAGGACATGGGAGTTTCTGTGCCAAAACTGAGAAAGTCCGGGGCAAGCTGGGCTGAGTTGGTCGTCCTACTCTGAACTCATGGTTTGAGCTTGTCAACTTTGGGCTTTGCTGGAAGAGATCTGGCTGGGAGGTTTCTGGAAGAGCCTCTTATGTCAATATTTTTAGGGCTTTCACCTTGGGCCACTCGGAATCCTCAAAGCAGCAACTTCTAACCTGCCTAGAGAGTCACAGCTTGTGTGGCGGGGTTCTGGCAGCCTCCAGGATGCAGTATTCATTTCGTTTTTTCATTCTTCTGATTTTGGTGTAGCAGCCACATCCCCAGGGTGTCTGGCATCCCCCCACCCAGAGATGCTGCTCTGTCAGCCTTGGCGCATCAGCCTTGCCCACCCTCATATGTACAAGATGCTGCTGCCTCTCCAGATCTTGTCGTCTGACAAGACAAGGCTGAAGATGGTGAAGCCGAGAGGGACTTTCTCCTTGGTGCCCACCCCTCTCTGCAGCCAAGCCCATCTTTCCCAGAAGGCCTCAGTGCACTTCTCCTGGTGTCTCATTGGTCAGAACTGGGTCACATGCCCACACCTGGACCAATCACTGGCAGGGGCAAAGAGGAGGAACATAACTCGTTTCTACCAAACATGACTCTTGCCCTCAGTCTGGGCACATTGATGGCCATTGAAGAACCTCAGGGTTTGTTTAGCAAGAGAGGAGGGAGCATGAATGTGGGCTGGTGGCCTATGTGGACTTAAATCCTGCCTGAGCTCTAGGGACTAAAGTTCTAACAGCTTCTTGCCTCTTCAAGTGCCCTGGGGCGTCTCAACTTTGAGCTTCATGGGAAGGGAGGCCGAGCCATTTGGGGACTGATTCTTACACAATTGAGCATGTCTGAGACCTGTTGAGAGGGGCCTGCCCATCCATATGAGAAGCCTCCTGGAAAGGGATCATCTAAAGGAAGAAGGGGCTGTTTCCATCACTGTGTCCACTAACGTTTATTTAACACCTACTATGGGCCAGTCGTGGTGCTAAGGGCCGGAGGCATGGTGGTGAAAAGGACAAATGCAGAGGGAAAGCAATTGTCACTCAGGTCGCCCTCCACCCAGCACACGTAGACTCATGCCGCATCCGAGGGAGACGGACCTATACGAGAATGAGTGAAAGCTGTAAGGGCAGTTTTGGTACAAATGTGGTGACCACCACCGGCCCTGCTTCAAAGCCTGAATGAGAAAGCACAGGTGGCAGGAGCGGGGAGAGAGGGGAATTCTCTGTGGCGTTTGTGGAGACCACGTGTGCACTGAGGGACACAGAGGTCTGAGCAGCAAGCCAGCCCAGCCCATGCAGTGGGTGGCACGCTTTGGGGAGTGGAGTGGGGACGTCAGCAGGTGTTGGGGGCACGGGCCCTGCCTGCAGCTGGCAGCAGGGCAGGGGTGGGGCAGGTCTGCGGGGAACCAGAAAAAGGAAAGAGCAGAGTCCAGTTGTTCACAAGACAAGAGACACAGCCCTGAAATCCTCCAAAACCAAGAAATCCAGAGGAATTTAAGGGTGAGGGGTAGGAGTTCCTTTCAATCTGCTATGGTGATTATTATTGATGTGACCTATTTTTACCCACAGATTTATATATGGGGATAAAACATGGATTTCAGAATTTAGAAGAATTAGAGGAGACACCCATCAATTTCTTCTTACTCTACTCTGAAAATGCTGTTTCTATAAATTTTTCTCTTTATTACTATATGAATTTCAAACATATACAAAATAGAGAAAATAGTATAATGAGGTCCCATGTACCCATCACCCAGCTTCAAAAATTAACCACATGGTCAATCTTGTTTCAACAATATTAGGCCATTCCCTTCCAATATTATTTTGAGGCAAATACCAGATTTCATATCCTTTCATCCATAAATA
>NW_012149396.1:7980824-7981443 GCF_000956105.1 Propithecus coquereli | reverse complement strand
ATACTGAAAAACTGGAAACAAACCAAATGTCTGTCTACCAACTAGTGAATGGATAAGCATTTAAGATATACATGCATACAATAGAATACCATTAGCATTAAAAATTAATGGACTAACTATATAAACTACATTTAATGAGAAAATCATATTTTGAAAGGATAGTGCAGTATGGATCCAGTTATAGAAAACCTAAAAACAAAAAGTAGTTCATAGCATTTATAGGCACATGCATAAGTGTTAAAAAAAAAAAAAAAAAGGGTGAAACTTAAATAAAACAGAGTAAGTAAATGGGATGCAGGAGGGTCTATGATTGAGCTTACAATGTTTTCTTTTTTAAACAAAAAGCACATCTAGGCCGGGCGCGGTGGCTCATGCCTGTAATTCTAGCACTCTGGGAGGCCAAGGCGGGAGGATTGCTTGAGCTTAGGAATTCGAGACCATCCTGAGCAAGAGCGAGACCCCGTCTCTACTAAAAATAGAAAGAAATTAGCCAGACAACTAAAAATAGAAAAAATTAGCCAGGCATGGTGGCACCTGCCTGTAGTCCCAGCTACCTGAGAGGCTGAGGCAGCAGGATCGCTTGAGCCCAGGAGTTTGAGGTTGCTGTGAGCTAGGCTGA
>NW_012149396.1:7964463-7978488 GCF_000956105.1 Propithecus coquereli | reverse complement strand
CAGCCACCAGGGGGCTCCCGAGGAACTCGATGAACTTGAGCTTCACTCAAAAGCCAACTAGGCTGCTTTATGCAGGAGAGACTGCAGGTACCAGGTGAGACTAGGAGCCTCCCCCCCCCCGCTCAGGTCAGCTTCTGCCAGCAGAGACCAGACCTCAGGGAGATGCGGCTTGTTCTCCACGGCTGGCTGGCAAAGGCCACGGTTAGCTGCCAATTGCCCTCAGAGGATTTGAAGTTTTCAGCCTTCCTCACTCCCCAGTGATCACCCTTTCAGATCCATGGGACAGCAAAGCACATACACAGATATGGCACATTCCGTGCTAATCATAACCTTGTAGCCCATGACTATTAACGAATACTTCAACGATCAAGTAAACAAAGAGCTTTATGATAGGTGACGGCAGACATCCGTGAGTGTGGACGGTTAATGTGAAGTTATACGTAGTTCTACCTAGAAAAAAACACAAGCCTGGCATTCTGCAGACCAGAGTTGCCACTTGGTCTTGCAAGTCTCTTCTCACCTCTAGGCCTCATTGCTGGAAATTGAGTGGTTGGGATAGAAGCCACTAGCTAAAAGGTCTCCTCCTTCTCTGTTAGGAGTTTTTGCTGGGGCACTGTACTAATTCCCTAGGGCTGCCATAACAACATACCACAAACTGGGTGGCTTAAAACAACAGAAACATATTTTCTCATAGTTCTGGAAGCTAGAAGTCCAAAATTGAGGTGTCCAGCAGGGCGGTGCTGTCTTGGATAGCTCTAGGTGAGATTCCGTCCTCGATTCTTCCAGCTTCTGGTGTTTGCCAGCAATCATAGATGTCCTTGGCCTGTAGATGACGGTCTTCTCTCTGCGTGTCTTCACATCAGCTTCTCTGTGTGCGTGTCTGTCTCTGGGTCCAAATTTCCCCTTTTTATAAGGAAACTCGTCATATTGGATTAGCGGCTCCATCCCCAATGACTTCGTTTTAACTTAATTACCTCTCTAAAGACCCTACCTCCAAATAAGGCCATATCCGAAGCACTGGCGGTTAGGACTTTAACATAATTTTTTGGAAGGATACAGTTCAACCCAAAAAAGGGACAATGTTGTAGAAAAGAAAAGATAATGTTTGAAAGGCCGATAATAACAGACCCGTGAATTGTGCACGCAGGTGGGTCATACCACCCTGAGGTTCTAGGATAGAGTTACAAGTCTACAAAGATTCCATAAAAACATAAACAATTATGTTGTAGGAAACTACATACTGTGATTTTACAGAGAAAAGTGAGCATTGTAACCCAAGCAATCTCCATAACCCAAATTACATTAAATTCACTATATTTGATTATTTCCTATGATCATTAATACAGAAAATCAAATACAAGTCAAGACCAAAAACATCCAGATTTTTTTTTTTTGCTAAAAAGGTACAACAGAAGTTGATTATTGTGCTCCTAAAAACATTATCATAGAACTCTTTTACATAGTAAACACTCAGAACTCTTTTATATAATATATTAAATACAGAGAACTTGTATATATTAAACTTTCACAAAATCAGATTCATACAAGCATTCATTACATAAACAAGGCCACCACCAACAAAGGGCTATCCATTCTTTTGGGTTTTAACCAGAACACTCATGGTCCAGCAGGCACCGCTTCAGTTCCTGACACGGCTTCTCAATGAACAGTGTCAGGGCTAGCCCAGTGACGAACGTCAGCAAACAGTGTCCGGAGAAAAGATAGAACTGGAGAGAAAGAAGGGCAGGTGAACACAGTGTTACTCCAGAATTGCTATTGTGTTCAGATCCTACAGGAAACCTTCCTGGCCATATGAAACGCATGTGTAGGACAATCTGTGCTAAACACTAAAAATAAAATAAATAAAGATGTTATCCTGTGCTGTAGCCCTCCTTCTTTCTCCCACAAATAAAACAAAGAACAACAAGGCTCTAAAAAAAAAAGAAAGAAAGAAAGAAAAGGAAAGAAGGAAAGTCTTCCAAAGAAGCAAACAGATTGCTCTGTTGCTCAAGAAGGGAACAAGCTAGGGCACTGTGACACAGCTGGCTGCGTGCTGCTCACCATGTTGGCGTCGGTGTAGTGAATAAGCGTTTCCTGGAGCCCGTTGTAGAGGATGATCAGAATCGGATGCACCAAGTAGCAAGCGTAACTGATGCTGGCCAGGAAACTCCAGACGTCCCAAGAAAGCATCCGGTTCACCAGACCTGGAAGGAGCAGACATTGATTCAGGAAGCCGTGAGCCCCTCTCTAGGCCGGTGAAGACACCCTGTAGCCACTGCTCTCTTTGGATTCTGCACCTAAGTCTGGGGACTTTTCCTAAGAAAGTCTTTATGCAATAAAATTTTTAAGAGAATGCACCAAAGAAATAAAGCCTTCCCGTTGCAAGAATCTGATAGCACTAATATGAGAGAGATGCTAATCTTGAGTTCATAGGCCTACTTCCTTAGCGTGGTTTCACCCCCTGTGGAGAAAGTATTTCACGCATGAAACAAGGTATGAAATCCTTGCACAGGGCTGGGTTCTGGTTCAAGATGTGGCCACAGGAGCCAATGGGCTTGGAGATGAGGCATTTGACATTGCCCAGCCCCAGACTTTTCGTCTGTGAGAAGCTTGCATTCCGTTTCAGGATAAATATTCTGTAACTCAGTATATGTTCTAGAACTGTGCTGTCCCAGACAATAGCCACTTGTCACTCGTGACTATCTAAGTCAATTAAAATTAAATGCAATGAAAAATTCCTTTCTGAATAGCATTGAGCACTCTCTCTAGTCGGTTGCATAGTGGTCCTCTAAAAGGCATGTCCAAGCAGAACCTCAGCATGTGACCTTAATTGGGATAAGCGTCTTTGCTGATGTAATGAAGGGAGAGATCTAGAGACGAGACCATCCTGGATTAGGGTGGGCCCTAAACCCAATGATGAGTGTCCTTGTGAGAGACAGAAAAGGAGACAGACACAGAGGAGGGACACAAGGAAGAAGGCCACATGATGATAGAGGCAGAGACTGGAGTGACGAAGCTACCAGCCAAGGAACACCAAGGCTTGGCAGCAGCTGCTGGAGGCTTGGAGAGAGGATGGGACAGATAGATTCTCTCTTAGAACATCCAGAAGGGACCAACCCTAATAACACCTTGATTTTGGACATCTGGCCTCCAGAACTGTGAGCGAATAAATTTCTGTTGTTTTAAGCCACTTAAAAAAGAAAACTTCTATCTCTCCTTTGTACAAGCCTCCTTTCAAGTGCTCGGTAAGGCACCACGGTTTGCTCAGTTGCTCAGGACAGGATCTTTGGAGCCATTCAGACGCCTTTCTTGCCCTCGCACACCAGAGAGTGCTGTCAGTCTGTCTTAAAAACATGCCTCAAATCAGACCAGCGCTCACTCCCTCCACTGCTAACACGCTCACGAATCTTCCCTCATCTCCTCCGTGAAACTCCGTGGTAGATGCAGTGGTCTACCAGCGGATCTAGTGGCCTCTGCTCTCGTTCTTGCCACCCTACAGTCCCCGTACAACACCCAGAGTTATCTCTTAACATCACAAATCGGAGAAGAAAGGGGAAAGGGGAGATGTTGATCAAACCTAAGTCATCATTACGTTAGTCAGTTATTCTTGATAACACCAGCCCTTCTCACATTAGACGGGAATATTGTGATGTTTATCATAACATTATAAATAGCCTCTGCCGGGCCAGGGGGAGTAGTTGTTTATTAGGCTCTATGACAGTTCAGGGGCATGGTCACAGGATGGCGAGAGGGCATTAGGGTCGTGGTCATGTGACTCAGATTTTCCCATCAATGCAAATACATCTGTCAGAGAGAATGCAGCCCATGTTCTCTTTAACTTCACTTTTCATATAAGGGAAAGCTTTTAAAATTAAAATATTCAGGCACAAATCCCTCATCGTTATATTCAAATACTGATAAAATTTAAGAACAATTTTAATCAACATCTGGGAAAGGGCCTATCCTCAGAAATGAAGAGTGTGGGCTTTAGACCTCACGCTTGTTCCCGGGTTCGTTTTCCAGCTCGGCCACTGGCCAGCTGTGTCACCTCATCTCCAGGCACGGTGGTTCTCATTGAGAAATAGAGCTGATAATGTGATAGGTCTGCCTCCCAGGGGGCTCAGTGCTGCCTGGACCCTGTGGGTGAAGTTTTCCACAGGCCTGGTATATAGCATGCGCTCCATAAGCAGGAATTACTAATCACTTCATTACTTTTCTCTTTAAACTATGATTTCCAACTACTTTGCTGAGGCCAGCTGGTTTTGGTCCACAGGCTGAATTTAATTAGCCTGATTAATTCCCTGGAGTCTAAAGCCGTCCTGTCTCCACGTGGGTCCACTTCTCCTGCTTTGGGCTTCTGGGGAGTTTGGGGCCAGGACGCTTTTCCGGACGCTCCCTGCCAGCCCTTGTCCTGCCGTTTCCTGGCACCCCAGGCAGGTGCCAGGCTCCCACCTCATGCCAAACAGAGGAGAAAGGAAAGGAAGCATCAGGCAACTTGAATACACATTTCTAATCTGGAGAAGACTCCTTTCTTTCCGTTCAAGCTCTGTATCTGCTTGGCTCCCTGCATGCTGGAAGCTGACTCAACAGAAACAGTTTCCCCAGTTTTGGAAGGGGATCTTGGCAACTATTTAGTCTGATACCTTCAGATGGGGAAACTGAGGCCCAAGGTGGTGTGACCAGACGTCTTGCCCCCCAGCACTGGTATGTTTGTTTGTTTTCTCATGACATTACTTTGCCTGAGTTCTCTTCCAACTTCTAAACTAGCTTCATTGGAGGGGCTGCAACTTTTTCTTTCAGAACCTGCATTTGTACCTAAATCCATGTAAAAATCTACAACAGGCTATGTGGGATGTTTTCCCCAAGGATGTAAACCAATCAGTGTTTTCAGTCACCAGAGGTCTTCACCCACCACCCCAGCAAATAGAAGCCCCTCTGGTTACACTCCTTGTGTGTTAAATTTGTCACCTTTGCAGGAACAGCCTGCGATCCAAGGGCAAAGGCTTGAGGGACATCATACCTCCATAGCCTCCCCAGCAGGCGAAAAGGACCCAGCCCACGGCTGCCGCCCACAGGGTCCGGTGGAGGGCCTGGTAGAGGGCCGCGGCCACTGAGGAGGAAGCAGAGGCGTCGTCCACTGCGTACGCCAGAGCGACCACTGCAAACAGAGTGGACAGGGAGCAAGTCCACCCCAGCAGGGCCTGCAACTGCGGGGAAAAGAGAGGTGAGTCCAGCCCAGCCCACGTGAGCCATTGTGTGAGTCCCTCCTGTTCAGTGTCATTATTGTCACTTCAGATCTTTATTCGTAAACCTCAGTTACTACTCAGATTTGACTAAAATAGAAGGTTGTGACTAGAAAGGGGTGGCGAGAGGGAGATCTTTGTGGTGACAGAGAGTTGTATACCTTGATGGTGGTGGTTATGCAAATCTGTACACGTGACAAAATTGTCCAGAACCACACACATACACACACACACACACATACAAGTGCATGTAAAACAGGCAGATCCAAGGGCTATGGATTGTGCCAATGTCAATTTCCTGGTTGTGATCATGTACCATAGTTATGCCACATGTTACCAGTGGGGAAGCTGGGGGAAGGGTTTTGCAACTTCCCGTGACTCTATAATTCTTTCAAAACGACAGTTAAAATCAATCAATAAATAAAGTAATGCTCTAACCCACTCCTGCTACTCCTAATCTCCCATCCTGTCCCTTAACCAAGTAAGACTCCTTGATGAATTTTATGCCCCCATCCCCAAATGTAAGGACCTACAGCACACACCCCTGCCTGGGCAGCACCCTACTCAGCAGGGACATAGAACGGTGGAAGGAATGGGAGAAAGGAGAAGTTTTCAATTCAAAGAATAGCTCCATGAGTTAAATCCTAATACTTAGCTCAGTTCAAGATCTTAGATCTTATGTCATCTTACTTGACCTTTCTAGACCCAGACCTATCGAGCTCTCTTGCTTCTCTGTGCTCTGGTGCTCCAGCTGGTGTCGTGGTGTCTACACGGCACTGGTGTGGTGCTGTCTACACGGCACTGGTGTCAGTCCACCATCTTGGCTCTGAGATTCCTGCCCGAGTTTCTGGCCGTAGAGGAGGAAAGGTTACCCTCAGGGGCTCTCCCCTCTTTCAGCCTAGAATCCTCCTCACCCTTTTGCTAAGTCCTTGGCCTAAACGCGCCCGCAATCTCTGGAGATGCATCCCGGGCATCGTGTCCTCTTTCTGTCCTTGCCCGCCTGTCTTTCCTCGTGGTGCATCCTACTTGTCTCACTCCTAGCCCACAGTGCAGGCCCTGCTTCCTCCAGCTCAGATGCTGTGTTATTTTCTAGCTTCTAAAGCTCTGAATTTGGTCTACACAACACTTCTACGCTGTTTTTCCAGCTCCACTTGGGTCATATTCCAGCTTTGCTCTTCCTGGTCCTGACCCTGGCCCTTGGAGTGGTCCCCAAATGCTCCCTCTTCATCTTGGGTTTTCCCTTTTTCTCACACCCATTTCCCCCTGGTCCTTCGTGTAACCTGGACTATGTCGAAGCATCTCTTTCATGGCACTGTGTTATAATCTACGATGGAGTTGTGCATTTCTGGGGAAATAGCCTAATTCCAACCTATAGAAAAAGTCACATGGCCCCTGTGTAGCCATTCCTTCCAATTAGGTCCTACCTCCTGTTGCTGCCAGGAGCAACACAAGATTTTCCAAGGACAAGGCCTCTTCTCTGAGATGTCTAGGTGAGGCACCCACAAAACCTAGGCAAACTAAAATAAGGCCTAGCAGAGGCGTTTGGGGCAGGAGTTGCATCTTAATAACAAGGGAATTCCTGGCCCTCCTTCCATGGAGAAGCGAAATATCTTTTATTAAGTCATGTATTAAGTGCCTTCAGTGAGTCAGGATCTCAGAACCAGACGCTGGCGATTCAAAGGTGAGTGAGATAGGTCATGCCTTCCAGGAGTGCACAGTCTGTGGGATGGTTAAATGCATTACTGCAGAGTGAGAACCAGGGTCCAGGTGGACTCCCTGGAGGTGAAAAGTCTAGGGAGCCTTTGAGGCTAAAGAAGAGTGAGATGTAAGGGAGGGCGGGTTGGGGAGAGCTGGGAGAGGAGAGGCACATTCCAGGCAGAGAAGGCAGCGTGAGCAACCGCACATGTGTGGGAATAGCCCATGCGTGTGAGTGGTGGTGTCAAAGGCACCGTGGGCAGGTTGGTATCACTGATGCACAAAGTGCAAGGCAGAGAGTGGCGAGAGAGATGACACTGAAGAAACGGGCAGAGCCATGTCATGGGGACCCTGAGGGCCTTGCTGAGCAGATCCAGCCTCATCCTGGATATCGAAAGGAAGCCATTGAAAGGTTTTGCGCAGTTCAAGGACATGACCAAGGTGTTGTTTTGAGTAGATCGCCCTGAGAGGGGATATGAGATCAACAAGACTGTAGACAAAAAAAAAAACAAAAAAAACTAGTGAAGAAGTCCAGGCGAGAGATGAGAAGAGCTCCCACAAAGCCAGCTGGAGAGGTTAGGAGAGGACGGCAGGAGAAGAAATCAGTGGTGCTTGGTGGCCAATTGCATGGGGAGAGTGGTCAGCAGGAAGGAGGCATCCGGGTTCCAGCTCGAGCAGTGAGGTTGGAGGGTGAACCAGAACGATTGCCCACAAAGGAGTTAGAGAAGACATTGTGTGCTCCAGGTGCACCTGAAGGCAAATACAGCTTCTCCCCCTCTAGACACCGCATGTCCTGATTTGCAGGTGGAACCATCAAATCCGACCAAGAATCTTGTCTATAGAAACCATGGAGCATGTGCTGTTCAAAATCCAACGCAACTGACTTCTTCCAGAAGAGGGTCTTGCCATTGTAATCTCACTAGGTATATTTTCCCACACCGGTAGTTTCTTTGGGTATGTACCAAAGGGGACCCCACAGGGTTCCAAACCTGTAGCTCCACCAGGGGAGCTGAGTGAAGAAAGCAGTGAATTAAGTTCTGGCAAGAGAGAAAGTCCTTCTTTAGTACAAAGAGCCATCAGGAACACACTGCAGCTCAACACCCAGCAATCCGACGACTCTGTCCAGATGGGCCACGCCAGTCCCAATCATACAGTAAGGCTCAGGGAAACCATACCTTGGTTTTCAGAATGTTTTCCTGGTGGTTTTGGTGCATGAGAATGCTTAGAAACACACCAACAAGGAACGGCCCAAAACGGCAATAGGGCTTAGTATAATACTCCAAGAAATACGATGCAGCCACATTTTCACTGAAAAACACAAGAAAATGAGGAAAAAGTTTATGTTTGATCTGCATATGGAAAAGGGAATCCCCGAAATGTCTGCAGGGGTAATCAGCAAACCCAGAGGTAGGTTTGGCGCACGTTTGTCCATTTTCTCAGTAACCATCTGCAAACAGTGACCTCATGATCCTGCCTTAGGTGGCAGCTGGCTTGTTCAAGTTCCAAATTCCCTGGGGCCCCTCCATCCTGGATCCCAAGGAAATAGGATGACTGTGTTCATTTTAAATATACAATTGTTTCTTACCGCTGCTGTGTCAGGATAGTTCTAAAAATGTAGCGCCCAGAAGTGAGCCCAAGGCTCCCAAGGACAAAGGTTGATCCTGGAGGCGTGTTAGAATGCTCTTACAGGAATCAGTTGCCTGGGCCCCACCCCTAGAGGTTCGGGTCCAAGGAGAGGCTGGAAGTATTGGTAGGATCTGAAAGCTTCCCAGGTGACTCTGGCGTGCAGCCAGGGTTGAAAACTGCTGGGCAAGACAAGCTGAGCCTCTTCCTGATCACCTGGGCACGCCCACATAGGCAGATGGCGTGATGTGGGGAGGGCACGACGCTCTCCTGGTTGGGAGGCTTAGGTGTAGTCACTGAGGCATTCATTTATTCACACTTTCCACCCACTCACAAACTCATATTGAGTACTTCTGTGCCAGGCACAGTTCTGGGCTATTTTATTTCAAGAGGTCAGCAAAGGCTGCTCTGAGAAGGTGACATTTGCACAGACACCTGAAAGCCATGAAGAAGAAAGCCCTGCCAAGATCTTAGATTCTAATAGAAAGGCTGTTCCCTGTAGGTTGCGGGAACACCAAGTGCCAAGGCCCTGAGGGGGAGCATGCTTGGCGTGTCGGTGCAGTGTGGCTGGTCCAGAGTCAGCAAGTAGGAGGAGATGGGGGAGGCCAGCCAGCCACTGGGGGAATTTGAGCGGATGAATGACATGAGCTGACTTTCATTCGTGTCACTCTGACGGCTGCACTGAGAACAGCCATCCATACCTCACTGGGGAGGCAAAATAGCATGTGGGTAAGGTCCCAGGTTCAGTCACTCCTATGCCACCTACCAGTTGTGGGACCTTGAAGAGGTAACCCCGACTTCCTTAGGTTTTAGTTTCTCCACCCAGGAATGGAGCTTCCAGGCAGCAATTTGCCACTGGAGGAGAAACGATGCAGCCACACGGGGGCGCTCCTTTCCTCTGGGAAGTATTTCTGTGGGCAACGTGAGCTCACAGGGGACCCCACCACCACTGCGAGTGCAAGTTGAAAGGTTCGGAAGTTTGGAAGCGAAAATGCAACCAACTTTCCCATCCAGACCGAAAATTTCCCACCTAGTTTTTCCACGAGTTGATGGGCACAGGACAAACAGCCTGGCATTCAGCAGCCCTCCTAGGAGGTCCTGGCCAGGGAGGGGTCAGGCTGGGGAGCCAACTTTACCTGACTTCTGTCGGAGCCACCACGGGAAGTTTATAAGCCAGTGTAAGCAGAGCAGTGGCCGTGAAAGATGCCAAGAACAGCACCACCCCGAGGAGGATGAAGATGTGTTTATTTCTGCAAATAAAAGGGGACATGGAGAGGGGCATCCTTCAGTGTCTTTCACACAACATTTATGGACACAAATGGCTGGAAATTGTGACAATCAGAGGAACTTCTTGCTGCCCTGCTTTGGAGAGGTTGATGGGGGACGAGAGCTGGGCTGGGGCTGAGTACCCGAGGTAGCCTTTGGTCTTGGCTCTTGACCATTTACTAGCTGTGTGACCAGGGAAGGGCCTTGAACTTGAGTTTCCAATCTACACAAGAATAGCAATAGCATCCTTGCCTGCCCCACCCTGAAGCTTACTGTGCAGCTCAAAATGAGACGATGCTTGGGATGTCCCTTGGTCCCTTGTCACCTATGAAACACAATATGGACACAAGTGGTTGATTTAGGAAAGAGGACTGTCAAAGTAGGGTAGGACACAGGGTGGACATGGCACCCACTCCAAGCACAGGGCAAAGTGCATAGAGTAGGAGGAGGAGTGTCTAGGTGTTCCCCACCCCACCCCCAAACCTGGAAGCTGGTAGCTCATGTGGGAGTAGAAATGAGGGATCAGGTAGTAGAACAGGGAAGCGGAGAAAGCCAATACAAGGATGTGACATCAAGGTAGTCAATGCTCAATTCTTCCAGAATGTTCTGCAGAGTCCTATGAAATGAACCTCAAAACTGTCCTGGGGGATGAAAGAGGGAAGCCTTTTCCCACTGTCTTCTGTCCCCCATGGGTCAAGGGTGACCCCACACAAATTAATTTCTCCACACTTTGGAATCATGCATGTGTGAGGCCAGGAAGGGCCTGCAGAGGTTCTGGGGCAGAAGAGATTTGAGAATATGGGCTCAGAGAGAGGCACTGTCTGGTTGGACCTGCTCAGAATCATGAGGGTTGGGACTAAGAGGATTGGCAGTGGTGTAGAAGAAGTGTCAAACACAGGCATAAGACCATCCAGCCACAACCCTACCCAGATGATGCCTTTGACAATCCTATTCCACTGCTTGAAGTTGCCATGGTTCTTCATGAGGAAGGGCTATACTGATAGAAGGAGAAAGTGATTTTCATCCAGTGTGCCAATTTTAGTTTAATACTTGGAAAAGAGGGTGAATCCTAGCTCCATGGTGCTGTGATTGACTAGTAGTGTCTGCTATGAATGTGGGCAGGGGAGGAGGGTATGGTAAGAATACTGTGTATTTACTGTGACTTTTGCCAGACCCTCTAGCTCTGTTCTCCTTGAATTACAGAGCTCTAAAAAGACCTGATTCCATTGGCATTCTACTCAAGCATATTCTCTGATGGAAAAAAGCCCTACCTTTTATACCTCCCTCCATTTAGAAGCTAAATGTAGTTGCATAGTCACAAGCCTGGACAGTGTTGGCTTTCAGCTGAGGGACCGAAATCTACCTCCCATGGCAGCCTCTAGGAAAGATGCTGATGTAGGGGGCCAAGCTCCTCAGTCACAAGGACACTCAGGTGGGTTTCCAGCCAGGTCTGGAGTGGGAAGGTACTAAGAACTCGTTGTCCCAGGTGGGTGGTAAACCACCCAGTTGAGCCATCCAACAAAAACTCACACCCACCCAAGTAAATATGTGTTTAACTCCCTGGGGGACTTGAGCCCAATCCCTGGCATCTACTTTCAGGATTTAGTAGTCTCCACTGCAGACTCACAAGTCTCCACTAGCTAACCACCATTTCAGCTAAACTAATAACGCTTCCTGACATAGACTGTTATGAGCTGAGCTGTGTTCCCATCGAAGTCATATGTTGATGTCTAACCCCCAGTACCTCTGAATGTGACTTGATTTGGAGATAGGGTCTTTAAAGAGATAATTAAGGTTAAATGAGGTCATTGGGCTGGGCCCTAATCCAATATGACTGGAGGCCTTATAAGAAGAGGAAATTTGAACACAGAAGGAAAAATATATGTGAAGACTCAGGGAGGCCGGTGCGGTGGCTCACGCCTATAATCCTAGCACTCTGGGAGGCTGAGGCGGGAGGATTGCTTGAGTTCAGGAGTTTGAGACCAGCCTGAGCAAGAGTGAGACCCTGTCTCTACAAAAAATAGAAAAATTAGCCAGGCGTGGTGGTGCGCACCTGTAGTCCCAGCTACTGGGGAAGTTGAGGCAGGAGATCGCTCGAGCCCAGGAGTTGGAGTTTGCAGTGAGCTATGATGACACCACTGCACTGTAGCCCAGGTGACAGAGGGAGACCCTGTCTCAAAAAAAAGAAAAGACTCAGGGAGAAGATGGCCATCTGCAAGCCAAAGAGAGAGGCCTCATAAGAAATCAACCCTACCAACAACTTGAATTTGGACTTCCAGTTTCCAGAACCATAAAGAAATAAATTGCCGTTGGTTAAGCCATCCAGTCCAACAGCGGTGCTAGCGTGTTCATACATCAAGTTACTAAAACAATGAGACAGGAAGAGTGAATGTCAAAGAGGACACAGGCCCCACCTTCCCTTGTATTAGTCCCGTGTCCTTCCAAGCCCCTGGGTCACTGATCAGGACCTCTGGCCACAGCACACACGGTCTGGTGCTAAGGCAGTCCCCTTAGCCAGCTTGGTGCTAGGCCACCTCGGGTTAGTGGTTGTGTTTTCTGGCTCTTCGGGAGGACTGCTCCCAGGAAAACAGGATGGGGAAAGGACCAGAGCTTCAAGCACTGACCACCATGCTGTTCTCTCAGGAGTGCTTGTCTCTCAGAAAGGCCCATTCAGGAGCTGTAGCCCGGGAGGAGGAAGGAATAGCAGAGTGTCTCTGGTCTGAAAGACCCCAGGCTGCCTCTGAAGCCTCTGTCAGCCCCCAGCGTCCTGGCCAGGACTCCCCACCGCATTTCTCTTGCCCTTTCCCCACTAAATACCCACACTAGCGGTCAGAGCATCGGCACAGGAACCGGCAGAGCCCGCCCTTTCTCCTCTGCCAGGACTGTGGGGCCAGTACCTGCAGTCAGTGGCCACGGTCCAGTCCCAGCTGCTCCTCCTCCCCCAAGGGAGCTCTTAGAGTTCAGCTGCCTCACAAGAAGGAGGCATCCACCCCAGGTGAGCCCCAGTGGGTGTTAGCATCTCTCAGCTCTTCCTTGGAGAACCCCTCCCCTGGCAACAGGACCCAGGGTGGGCAGGGTCACCATCCTGACCTCTCTAGGGACTCTGTCAGGGGAAGCTTGCTCAGCATCCCTAAGGCAACTTTTTCTACTCCCGACCTTCCTTGCCTGACTCCCTGTTGGGGTGAGGGGGAGCACACTAATTCCTGATTCCCACCGCACTCCATGGTTTCTTCTTGGGGAGACATGGTTGTAAATAAAGTAGACATGGGGTGGTAGATCTTTCTAAGAGACGATAGTCTAAGTTTTTTTTTTTTTAATCTTGATTCCCCAAATACAAAGAACCGTGATTATCAGATTTTATAATCTGCATAGTCCATCTCATATGCTTTTGTCAGTTCTATTTTGCCATAAATTATATCATTTCTCCCCCCACTAAAATAGGACATTAGATTAGGATGCTGTTTTCTGGGGATGCAGGGGGAACAGAGGCCTTCCCCCTCCTCCACGGCATCGTATGTACAGGTACCCCACCTGCCATCCCAGGACCTGGGCACTGGCTCGTGGTCTCCATGTCGCCCCGCCCCTCGGCAGAGGTGAAATTCAGAAGTAGAGAAGGTGGGTGCGTGAGAGAGAACGGGGCTGAGCAGAAGCAAAACCCCTGAGATCCAGGCAGCCATCAGCGACATGCACCCAACACCAATACCTTCTGGAAAGGGTGGATAGAGAGGAAATTGGAAAGGGGACCGGCTGTACATATGAGGGACTCTCTGTGGAGCAAGGACAGTACAGAGATGACGGCGAGCTGGCCGGCCCCTGAACTGGGCTAGCTGAGTGGAAGCTCACAGCGGGTTATCCAGCCACCCTTCCGCCACCCCTGCAGAGGCTGGAGGGGCAAGGGGCCCCCACTACTTGTGGACAGGTGGTTGGGGACCAAGGCAATTACACTGGAATCTCAAAGGACAGGAAACCAAGTTGGCACGTGGGTTACTCATTACTGAGAAGCAAGCACTGTGCTAGTTCCCGTAAGTAGGATCTCATTTATCCTTCAAGCAGATGCAAAGTGTTATTATCCCCATTTTATAGACATGAAAAATGAAGACGAAAGTCCAGCAACTCACCCTGGGGCCCCTGGCTAGTAATTTACCAGTCATGATTTGAACCCATGTCTTCTCATTCAAATTTCTTTTTTTTTTTTTTT
>NW_012149396.1:7963434-7964413 GCF_000956105.1 Propithecus coquereli | reverse complement strand
CCATGGTTTCTTCTTGGGGAGACATGGTTGTAAATAAAGTAGACATGGGGTGGTAGATCTTTCTAAGAGACGATAGTCTAAGTTTTTTTTTTTTTTTAATCTTGATTCCCCAAATACAAAGAACCGTGATTATCAGATTTTATAATCTGCATAGTCCATCTCATATGCTTTTATCAGTTCTATTTTGCCATAAATTACATCATTTCTCCCCCTACTAAAATAGGACATTAGATTAGGGTGCTGTTTTCTGGGGATGCAGGGGGAACATAGGCCTTCCCCCTCCTCCACAGCATCGTATGTACAGGTACCCCACCTGCCATCCCAGGACCTGGCACTGGCTCGTGGTCTCCATGTCGCCCCGCCTCTCGGCAGAGGTGGAATTCAGAAGTAGAGAAGGTGGGTGCGTGAGAGGGAACAGGGCTAAGCAGAAGCAAAACCCCTGAGATCCAGGCAGCCATCAGCAACATGCATCCAACACCAATACCTTCTGGAAAGGGTGGATAGAGAGGAAATTGGAAAGGGGACCGGCTGTACATATGAGGCACTCTCTGTGGAGCAAGGACAGTACAGAGATGACGGCGAGCTGGCCGGCCCCTGAACTGGCCTAGCTGAGTGGAAGCTCACAGCGGGTTATCCAGCCACCCTTCCGCCACCCCTGCAGAGGCTGGAGGGGCAAGGGGCCCCCACTGCTTGTGGACAGGTGGTTGGGGACCAAGGCAATTACACTGGAATCTCAAAGGACAGGAAACCGAGTTGGCACGTGGGTTACTCACTACTGAGAAGCAAGCACTGTGCTAGTTCCCGTAAGTAGGATCTCATTTATCCTCCAAGCTGATGCAAAGTGTTATTATCCCCATTTTCTAGACATGAAAAATGAAGACGAAAGTCCAGCAACTCACCCTGGCACCCCTAGCTAGTAATTTACCAGTCATGATTTGAACCCATGTCTTCTCATTCAAATTTCTTTTTTTTTTTTTTT
>NW_012149396.1:7944229-7962354 GCF_000956105.1 Propithecus coquereli | reverse complement strand
AGTGACAATATGAGACTGGGGTGATTGTTTTCCCCTCCCTTAAACCTAACGTTTTCCAATATTTCTTAAATTGAACATATATTTAAGCAGAAAAGAATAATAAATCTCTTAAAATATGGCATGAATAATCTACAAACTATAAGTCTTTCCAGGAACTATTGAAGCCTTAAAGTGCTTCGAAAACTAACAGAAATTAAGGTGATAAATATCTGATGTAGGAAAGCGGGTACACTGATACATTGCTGAGAGCACTGTAAATCACGTCACTCTTTCCACAGAGCAATCTCACACTGTGTAACAAGCACCACGAAATTGTTCCTACCCTTTGACCCAGGACTTCCACTTGGAAATCTGCCCCCAAGGAAATAACTGAGAAAAAGTAGTGTGTACGAAGACATTCACTGCAAAGTCATTTATAATCATGAAAAATTGGATACAATCCAGATGCCCAACCATAAAAATGGTATATAAATCCTAAAACTGACAGGTATGCAGGTTATGGCAATATGTGGAAATGTTTATAAAAACAAGTAGGAAAAGCTGGGCATTAGATATTACATATACACACTGATAACAATTCTGAGAAACGCATCCTGACTTACGTATGACAAACGTTGGAAGAGAATTTGGAAGAAATTGAACAGTAGAGCATTTGGTGTTTCCTTTTCTGAAAAGTTAATTTCAGAAAATTTTAAAAACCTGTTCTGCACAGAACTGGGGCCCTTTCTAAGAGTTTTTTGAAAGAGGCCACATGAGGAGAAGGATTTGTCCCAGTTGGACTCACTTTCCGTGGACGAAGATGATCACCGGCGTTGTGAGATGGAACTGGAAGTCATTGGCAAGGTACCACGTCCAGCCGTTGCACTGGAAGAAAGAAGCAGAGGTTACTTCTTCCTTCATTTCCCATGTCTGCTCCACACTGCCTGCCTGGACTAGGAGGAAGGATTTAGCAGGTGGGTGGGGGGCATTTCCATGGGAAGACAAAGGAAATTTGAGTTGGAGATAGCACACCCCTCATCTCTTCAGTCCTTGTAACGACCCTGGGTGGCAGGTTTATTATCGCCATTTTTCAAAATGGAGATTCAAGGCGGTGGCTCACACCTGTAATCCTAGCACTTTGGGAGGCCCAGGTAGGAGGATCACTTGAGGCCAGGAGTTTGAAAGCAGCCTGAGCAAGAGCAAGACCCCATCTCTACTAAAAATAGAAAAAATTAGACAGGCCTGGTGGTACAGGTCTGTGGTCCCAGCTACTCGGGAGGCTGAGGCAGAAGGATCACTTGAGCCCAAGAGTTTGAGGTTGCTGTGAGCTATGATGACACCACTGCACTCTAGCCCTGGGGTGACAAAGATCCTGTCTCAAAAGATAAAAAATTTAAAAAATGGAGATTCAGACAAGTTTTCGCTTTTGTTTCAAAAAAAGAAAAAACAGTCATAGCTGATCTCCAGACAGCTATGGCAAGTGAACTCCGCCATGTTACAGGAATGTAAGAGGGTATTATCGTTAGGATACCATTGGAACTCACAGGGTCAATGTTGTTCTCTTTTCTTTTCCTTGCCCCCACCCCAACTCTAGGTGGAGGGAGTGTGTTCGTTTAGAGCCAAGGCCTGGCTTCAGACAGGCTTGGTGGGGAACCCCAGAGTCCCCATGAATGATTGACATGGGATCGTCCTGCCAAAGCCACAGACTGTCCGTGCATGTGCACGATGAGGCCGTTACTTGTCTTTTTTCTTCAATGTGAGGAAGTTCCTGGGGGCAAGTCTCTCCAGGGCTTGAGGGTCCTGGCACCTCTGCTTTCAAGGATCTAAGATGGGCTGGTGACAAGTGTCCCAAGCCAGCATGCATCTGGGAAAACAGCCCAGACTATCCACGTGGAGCTCTGTCACAGACAAGCCCTCGGAGAGGTGGCCTCACTTGCAGGTGACGCAAGCCTGAGGACACGTTTGCCACCTGAAGGCCACTGTCTAATTGGTGAGTGGTTATATCCAATAATTAGGGCCCCACCAAGCTTCAGCAATTCTCTTTTCAGCCTCAATTTTAAGACACATGTGGAATTGGTGACATGATTTAATTAAGGCTATTTCATTTGCTCCAAGTCCATTATGGGGAAATTGGGGCTTTGGGGGAAGCCACAGCATATACGTATCTTGGATCCTGTTGCTCCAAACCAACTCTGCCAGGTCTGGCTTGAAATCAAGTAGATTCAATATGGTGACGGTGCGGGCAACGTCCCATCCCAGCACAGGCGTCCTGGGATAAAGAAAGCGTCCTCTCCCCATGGGGCGATGTGGGAACCATGACGGAGCAGGCTCCACTCCCTTAGGACACATACCAGGATGGCCGGCCCCTCGCGGGCCATTGCCACACTCTCCGCAATCTGTCGCTCACAGGAGCTGCCTGCTGCGTAGGCTCGTGTGGCCACGCCCACAACCCACCCTCCCATAGCATCACTGTTACTCCAGAGAATATGCCAGAGAAAGGGGACCGGACTCAGGTTGGCCCTTGGAAAGTTCCCCAAACCATGTGAAGTGAGACACCAGGTTTACACCGTCCGTCCTTTCACAGCCACCAGCGTGAGACTCACCGAATTCCGAACCGACACAAAGTTATTTAGCAACAGCAGATTTGTCCACCAAGCTCGTCGGCAGTTATCCCAGTGGAATTTGGGCACTTCCCAGACAGGACCCCAGGGAACGAGAGAGAACAGTCCCACCAGCAGGCACACTGAATACACGTGCAGAGGCTGCAGCCTGGCAGGAAAGAGCGGGAGAGAGAAGGTGACTCTCCACAAGGGTCCCCTTCTGTCCCTTCAGTGGGTACTTGGCGGGCGGGGAGATGAGATGCCCTAAAAGAGATTGCGCTTTGGTTCTCCCTGAGTGGACCGTTCTTCCCGCACCGCATTTTCTTTGCTTGGAACATTCCTTTACTCCCTTCAAGGTCCTGGCCAAAAGTCACCTTCCCTGACTACCCTTCCACAGCAAGCCCCCTCACTTCCTTCTCCAAATTATCCCTTTGCAACACTCATCCACACTGGCCTATCATGTTTATTTGCATGCTGCGACTCCAGGTTGCATATTTATTTGTTTATTGTCTGCCTCTCTTCACTAGAATGGAATCTGCACGAAAGAAGGCACTTTTGCATGGCTTATTAAGACGCTGAGTCCTCAAGGCTTAGGACAGTGCCTGGCACGTAGGGGGCCTCCGATGGATACAGAACAAGTGAGGGAACAAGTGGTCGGTCCTACTCCCAGTCTCTTTGGAGGTAAGCAGGCAAGGAATAAACTCATAGCCAAGTGGTTACACCGGCATGCATGAGAAGTCAAAATGGCCAGGAGCGTGACTCCCTTTTCACTGGGGTTGCCTTTGGTGTCACTCCCTCCATTTTCAAGAAAGTTTTGTCCCAGATTGGACACATTCTCTTCCTAGCTCCCACTCCAACCTTTCACTCTCCCAGCATCCCCCAGTTCAAGAATGCCGACACCATCAGCCATGTTGCTCAAGCCAGAAAATTCCAGAGTCCTTGCTTTCTCCTCTCTCCACTCCCACTGCCAATCACCAGTCCCAACCCTGTCCTCCTGCCCAGAGACTGCACTAATTTACTCACCGGGATCCTTGGTCCTCAAGGCCTCCCCAGCACCCCACTCACACCCCATGCTCCTCTGCTCCCACCACTGTTCCATCTGCCCTGAAAAATATGCCTCACTCTTCAACGCCCAGCCCCAGATGTTCACTCTGAGGTAGGTTTCCCAAGCAGAACCCGCTCCAACCCCTAACTAGCCCATCTTAGCACTGATCACCATGAACCTGGGCTTATATGCCAGTCCCTCTCCTCCAGAAACCCTCAGGACAGGACAGCTGCTTAACCCACTGCCACACACCCAAAATATACTAAAAGAATGAGCATTCAGCCCTTCCCAGGAGGAAAGCTAAATTTGGTAAAGCTTAGAGGAAACCACAAAGACCACGGTGAGAAGAAATCAACAAAAGTCTATTCCTTAGCTCACCCTCACTCTTAACCTATTTGAACGAAAGTTAAAAGGTGTACATGACAACAGTAATCATGACAGCTTCTGCCTATTGAGGGCTTACAGTATGTCAAGCGCTTTTCTGAGTTCTTTACATATATAATCTCATTTAATCGTCACAAGAGTCCTATGAAGTAAGTGCCATCATTCTCCCCATTTTAGAGATGAGAAAACTCAGGCACAGAAAGGTTGAGACACTTACTCTAGGTCACACAGCTGGGAAGTGAGTGAGCCAGAATGCAGGCTCAGCATTCCAACCACAGAGTCTGCTTGCCACTCCATTTCACTTACCCCGAAGAAGGTTTCTACACTCTCCTTCTCAGTTTGCAACAGTGCAGCGTAACAAGATGGGTTTGGACCAGAGAAGTAACGAGGGCTGGCTTCCAGCAAATAACCATGATTTGGAAAATGTTTAAACAAAAAGGTTGGATGACATGAGCTGAAGTTGCCTTTTCTCCTTTGTCTTCGGCCGTCACTACCACTCTGCTCTCACTGATTCCATATTCCGCCCCAATGTTGGGATCTCTTCTGCTTCAGCCACACACACATTCCTAACGGAGACCATCATCCTTCCTCCCTGCTCCCAGCGGAACGACCGCTGGCCCAAGCTTCAACCAAGCTCCTCTCCCGGTTGTGTCTTATTTTGTTTTTGTCATTACTGTTAGTGCTCTGATTTACAGGATCCAATTATTACTCAATTGCATGCAATCAAATTCTGTTGAATATAGATTTTATGAAAATCTGACTGTATGTTTTATTAAGATCTGCTGTCCATCAGCTGAGGAATAAGGATGTTTTTGCCAGTGGAAGATACCAGTGTTCACGGGATTTGTCCTAATAGAATTTGAACCGTATTAAACCAGCAAAAATCAACTGCATAAAGAAGAAAACTATTTCTTTTAGTTTATTTTTCTTTTGGAAATTCTTTCAAAAGGGGGTTAAAGACTGAAAATAATCAATCATTACATAGCAATAAGGAACATTGAGAAGTTATATAAATAAACCTACCTTATCAGGCGGCTGAAAAAGTATCTGAGTATGACCTTGGGGGTTATTCCTTTGTCTGAATTCTGACGCATCTTTAAAAATGACCTTGCACTTAACCAACCGCTAAGAGAAAAAGAATAGTCACAGGAATTACTTATCAGTAGCACAGTTCATTGGTTGATTTAATTCGGTTGTTTCAATCAGGGTAGAATAAATTGTGCTGCAGTAACAAAGCATCTCCAAGTCTCAGAATGATAGTTTGGCTCTGCTACACGCCCAGGGCCAGGTGCCTTGAGCTCAGAATCGTCCTCACCGTGGGACCCAGGCTGATGGAGCTGCCACCATCTGAAAGTTCACTAGTGACCATGGAAGAGGACAACAGAGTTCTAGAGGGCCTCAAACGAGCAATTAAATGCTCTGGTCTAAAAGTGACATGTTTAAAGCTCTTAGCATAAGAATTTAAAGCACTTAGCATAATGGCAATACCAGGTACCACTTGATCAGATCTACTGGTTGGCCCACTCAACCACAGTGGGGCCATGAAGTGGAAAGTTACCAAGTGCCTGGAAGGTAGAGAGACAGAAATATTTGGTGAACAATACTAATGACTACCACATTGGTCTTTTGAAATAATAACATCAAAGTCTTCCATTTCCGTGGGAGCACATCATTTTCAAAGTACTTTTGCTAATGAGATTGCTTTTGCTTCTCCAGCCATACCAAGCTACTTTGCAATAAATGTTTGCCAAGGAAATGATTGACTGGATGAATAAACAGGCCTACTAGGTAAAAGGGAAGATATTTTCATTCCTGCTTCCCTAACAGGGAAAATGAAACTCAAAGATTATTGAGTTGCCCAAGATCACAGAATTCTTAGCCAACATATCCTGATGACAAATTCATTACCCAGAATGTTCTGCTAAAGAAACTGAGGTTGTGCCTTATAGTTCTAACTCGATGGTTAGCACGTTTGTGAGTGAGTTTCCCAACCTTGTGACATTTATCCCAGTGATCCTTGTGGCTGTTTCCCTAAGGAGCAGATGTAATTCCTATTGCAAAACAAAGCTGTGCGTGCTGGGCAGGACTTGGAAGGGATCAGGGAGGGTTGGAGAATGTTTTTATTCTCTGCCTGCCAGATTTTCCTTTGAAAAGCATTAAGTTGGACTCATTATAATAGAAACAAAATTTATAGAGACATCTGAAAGAGAGTGCTAAGGAGTGGAAGTAGGGCAGCCAATTCTGATTCCGGCCTCTTCTTAATTTCAGGAAAGGGGGAATCAGGGCACTCTTTTCTTTTCAGAGTGACCGACTCCCCCTCTGCCAGTGTGGTTGCTGAGCAAAGCCTGGGTCTGGCTATGTGTGCCGGCATGCACCGCCCAGCCTTCAAGTTCATACAGAGAGGATGATCAGGACTGGCAGGAAAGCAGGCTCTGTGCAAGATAACGTTACAAGGGGCCGAGATCCGGAGTCCTGAACAGACTGCGACAGAGACAATCACGCACTAGAGATGGATGAAGCCAGCCCAAGAGGTGCGGAAGGATTACAAAACAGTCACCAACTAGTCATTCTTTTTTTTTTTTTTGAGATAGGGTAGTATCTTTTTTGCCTCGTTCTTGCTAGTCGCATTTGCGGGGAACAGAATTCTAGTCTTTGCCTGCCGCCCATCGGCAGACCTCCCCCACCTCCAGGGCTCCTGGGCTGCACCCAGCCGTGCCCTCTTGGAAAGTCTGACACCCAGTGGTTCCCATATCACCACTGGGTTTGCTGCAGACTGGGGACTCTGACCTGTGCCTGCCTGGGCTACACTCTGTTGTCACCTTGGTCACTCCCTACTTTGCTCTCACAGATGGGTCTCAGCTCCTTCTGCTTCCAACTTTACATTACCACAAGAAACTATCACAGGCCAGGCGCGGTGGCTCATAATCCTAGCTCTCTGGGAGGCCGAGGCGGGCGGATTGTTTGAGCTCAGGAGTTCAAAACCAGCCTGAGCAAGAGCAAGACCCCGTCTCTACTAAAATTAGAAAGAAATTAATTGGACAACTAAAAATATACAGAAAAAATTAGCCGGGCATGGTGGCACATGCCTGTAGTCCCAGCTACTCGGGAGGCTGAGGCAGGAGGATCGCTTGAGCCCAGGAGTTTGAGGTTGCTGTGAGCTAGAATGATGCCACGGCACTCTAGCCCGGGCAACACAGTGAGACTCTGTTTCAAAAAAAAAAAGAGAAACTATCACAACAGAGTCTTGAGATAAAACAATTAGAAAGTCATTTCTTTCAATAATGGTTTACTGAGTGGTACCTATAGCTAGCAGGGCTTTAGGCTCTGGTGACACAGCAGTACACAAAACAGAAAACAAAATTCCTGCCTTATGTTCCAGAGGAGAGATAATTAATCAATCAAAAGTGGCTTCTAGGCTGGGCGCAGTGGCTCACGCCTGTAATCCTAGCATTCTGGGAGGCCGAGGCAGGGGATCGCTTGAGGTCAGGAGTTTGAGACCAGCCTGAGCTAGAGCGAGATCCCCTCTCTACCGAAAGTGGAAAAAATTAGCCAGGCGTGGTGGTGCACACCTGTAGTCCCAGCTACTCGGGAGGCTGAGGCAGGAGGATCACTTGAGCCCAGGAGTTTGACGTTGCAGTGAGCTAGGCTGATGCCACTGCACTTTAGCCCGGGTGATAGAGCAAAACTCTGTCTCAAAAAAAAAAAAGTGGTATCTATAATATGTTAGATAAAGAGAAAAAATAAATAAGTAAATCAGGAAAAATGAAGCAGAGAACGCTGAATGGGTTCATTTTAAATATGGGCAACAAGGAAGTCTTTGCTATGAAGGTGACATTTGCATGAAAACTCAAAGGAGAAGGGGGAGCAGGCCACCAGGATGCCAGGGAGGTAAGTGTTGCAGAAAGCGGATGGTGATTCGTAATCCCTCACTATTGCTCCTCCCAGCGTGGGAACTAATTCTCACCTAACCCAGTGGTTCATACACTTTTGAATTTCATGGAATTGTAAAATTTGTTTTAAAATGGGCATACTTATTAAAACATTGCTCTGTTGCCGCTGTTATTGTTTAGCCAAAAACAGCATCTCCAGCATCCATCAGTTTGTCCCTTTCTCTTCAGCCATGCCCAACACACTATTGATATGTCTTGAATCCCTTCTCTTCAAACGACCTTCCTTTGTCCCCCATAACCACACAGCCCCACTCTGTTTCTTTTCTCCCCTAAACCGCGGAAGGTCTTAAGAGAGCTGCGCACAGTCAGCGTCTCTACACCCTCCCATCCTCACCCCACTCCTCCGGGCTTCGGTTTCCACCACTCCACCGACCCTGTTCCTGCCAGTGTCACCAAAAGCCCTCTGGTTGCCAAATCGAACGATCATCACTTCTTTGCATAGTCAACTCCCGGAGCATTGGGCCACACTGACCACACTCTTCCTCCTTGAGAGGCTTTCTTTTCTTGGCTTCCTGGTCACCTCAGTGTCTTAGTTGAGTCTCCATGTCGCTGGTCACTCACTCTCAGACCCCTCTGTGGGCTCTTCCTCTTCCCAGCTTCTAAGGTTGAAATACCGGAGGTCCTAGTATTCAGTCCCCATCTGTCGTTCTGTCTCCTCCTAAAGGGATCAGATCCAGTACTGTGGCTTTAAATGCCTCCTATATCCCAAGGACTCTGAAACTTACGTCCCCTGCCTTTACTTTCCACTGATCTCCCAACTTGCACGGCCAGCTGCTCACCTGACCTCTCCATGCAGATGTCTACAAGGCCCCTTCCTCTTAACTTGTCTAAAACAGAAAGCTCGATTGTCCCTGCGGACCCTGCTTCTGCAGGCTTTTCCATCTCAGCGATGCCACTGCCATCTCCACAGTTATTGAAACCAAAACCCAGAGACCGTCACCAACGTCTCTCTTCTCGCACTTCACATCCATCCACAAGTCTTCACAATTCCACCTCTGAAACATCTCTTGCATGTGACCTTCTCTCTCTATCCCAGCCATCACCACCCCAGCCTCATCATCTCTCATCTGAGATAGGGCAAAGGTCACCGCGTTGTTCTCCTGCTTCCGTTCCTGCCCTTCTTAGTCCATTATTCACTCTGGAGCCAGTTTTCAAATAAGTCAGCTCGCATCACTTTCCAAACTGAAACTATGCAACGACTTTGCATTTCACCGAGACTGAAGTCCGCACTCCTTAGGGCTGCCACAAGGTGCCTCTGTGGTCTAGCTCACGTCCCTCGTGTGTTCCCCTTCCCCCACTCTCCCCCACCTTCACAATGCTTAGCCTTCTTTCTGCTCCTTGACAAGCTCGCTCTCTCTGGCCTTAGCACTTTTGCATGAGTCGATCCCTCTGCTTGAAACTTTCTTATCCCAGATTTTCCCATGGCCGTCTCTTTCTTGCCATGCAGGTCTCGGCTGAAATAGCACTTCATCCGACAAGCCTTCTCAGACCTGGCCTAAGCAGCTACCCAGTCTTCCTTTCCCAGCCCCCTGTTCTATTTCTTTCCTGGCGTTAACTATTAATACTCTCGGATTGTCTCTTGTTTATTTGTTAATTGCCTCTCATGCACGCACACGCTCACTAATGGAAGCCCATGAGGGGTCCTCATTTGTTTTACCCATCAATGCATCCTCAGGGTGTAGAACTATGCCTGACAAAGGCGCATTCGATAAATGCCTTGGGTTGGGTGGCTGCATGCACGCCATCTGCCGTCACCATCTCCCTATAAAGGAAGGGACATTTTACCCAAAAGAGGTAGAAAGAGAACAGCACAATGGCTAACAGCATAGATTCTGGGTTTGGATATGGGTCCACTAGGACTATCCCCCTCCATCTCAGCTTCTTTATCTTTAAATAAGGATTTTGTGGCGTGTCCACACAATGGAATATTACTCAGCCATAAAAAGGAGTGAAGCACTGTTACATGCTACGACGTGGACAAACCTCAAAAAATCAGGCTAAATGAAAGAAGTTTGGCACAAAAGGCCACACATTGTGTGATTCCATTTATATGCTACATCTAGAACGGGTAAATCCATAGAAATAGCACATTGGTGGTTTCCAGAAATTAGGGAGTAACTGCTTAATGGGTATGGGATTTTCTTTTAGGATGATGAAAATATTTTGGAACTAGATAGAGGTAGTTGCACAACATTATGAATATAATAAATGCCACTAAATTTTATACTTTGGTTAATTTTATGTTATGTGAATTTCACCTCAATACAAAAAAAATGGGAATTTTAACAATCCTACTGCACAGGGATAGCATGAGAATTAAATGAGATACTGCTACAAAGTACTTAATGTAGTGCTTGACATTTATCACACAATTAAGAAATGTTAACTCTTTTTTTTTTTTGAGACAGAGTCTCACTGTGTTGCCTGGGCTAGAGTGCCGTGGCATCATCCTAGCTCACAGCAACCTCAAACTCCTGGGCTCAAGCGATCCTCCTGCCTCAGCCTCCCGAGTAGCTGGGACTACAGGCATGCGCCACCATGCCCGGCTATTTTTTTCTATATATTTTTAGTTGTCCAATTAATTTCTTTCTAATTTTTAGTAGAGACGGGGTCTCGCTCTTGCTCAGGCTGGTTTTGAACTCCTGAGCTCAAACAATCCACCCGCCTCGGCCTCCCAGAGAGCTAGGATTACAGGCGTGAGCCACCGCGCCCGGCCTGTTAACTCTTAATAGTTCATTTAAATAAACATAACTTTGGGAAACATCACACCATTTTCTTAGTTTTTCCCATTTCACTGTAGTGAGAATTGGAAACTTCATCATAGATCTGTACAGTCTATGAACCAGAATTTGAGAACCAATGAAATAAATAATTTTGATGAATAAAATCGACTTTTGTCAAAAGTCCGTGTTCTAGAGCCATCCTAAGTCAGTTAATAAACCAAAGATAGAGAGGAGAGTCACTTGTGACCACAGTACTGTCTAGAAATGGACAGAACAAAGGCCCAGGTGAATGAATGTGGGCCACTCAGCTTTTCTCACTAAAGTGAGAATGGCAACACACGCATCCCAAAACTAACAGCAACAAGCACAACAGCAGAAAAATATAGCTTGACCTTATTACCTGATCAGGAAAAATGTATCAACTCCGAGATAGAATGGGCCACTCCGAGAAGAAAGGTACAGTGGGTTTTTAAGCACTCTGGTTTTCCATTCAAGTACATTATCTGCAACAAACGTTAAAAACAACAACAACAACAACAACAAAAAAGTGTCTTTTTGTTTAATGGAAGAAAATCGTGTGATTTCTCTTTTCAGAAAAAGCAAGAGGAACACCTTCAGTTTTCAGTCGTGTTGGAAAGGCTTTAAGAATCACTGTAATTTACTTAAAAAGAGAACTTAGACTGGGAACAAAAGGTGGTACCCGAGGTCCCTGTCATTCAAAGGCTGTGAGCTCCTCTGTGCTCCCACAGGGGCTGCAGCCCCTGGGACTGGTGCAGATCACCTGGAGGATTCTTCCCATGGGCCTGGACTGGCCCCTCCCCTCAATTCTGATACCGGTGTGTGGTACCCTGTTGGGAGGGTACTCCTGTTATTGGCGGGAGTGCTTTAGGAGGGTAGCAACATGGGCAAGGTTGAGAAACATTGATTTGGTACTAGGGCACCATGTTTATTTCTGCTTGCCTATTTTTTAGGAAGAAAAAAATATGTTTGTTCCTGGCTTCATTAATCATGACAGGAGGGAAAACCCAGCTCTTTGGATGATGAAAATACAATACCAGGTATCCAGCTGGTAGCCAGGTGTCTGATTTCTACCTACGAGGAGTTAAAGGAGCCATTGGACACTGGCCTGGAAATCTCACTTATGGGCAGCCACATGCTGTGTCTCCAAAGCAGAAGGAAGGCTGCTCGTGGGCAAGGCTGCCAGCCTCCCGTCCTCCGGCCCAACATGACCCCAGCACACCAGAGAGTCTCTCTTCCCTGGCTGCTCCTAGAGTAAAGGCTCATCAGCCCTCCTCACCCAAAGACAGCCATGCGGTCATCTGACTGGTGTGTCCCGAGATGATCCAGAGGAGACTCAAGACGCGGATGCCATTCAGTGCAGGGCAGGTGCCGCCTGGTGTCTTTGTCGTCCAGATGGCCGGCACATTCTTCTGCCAAGAAAAGCACTGCAGAGCGTGAGCCACGCCTCCTAGAAACCCCAGGCAAGAGTAGAGGTGTTACTGTCCACCCTGACAGCAGACCTATCCACGCACTACCCCACAGCAAGAGCCGGAGAGGTCTTGGCAGTCACCCGGAAGCTCTCTGGCTCTGACCTTGGACTGCTCAGCTAGGGTCTCCATGGTTGCATCTTGGCGTATCTGTGGACTTTCATACTTGGTCTCCCTTCCTTTTGAACCTTGACTTTCCCTAACAGACCTGACCTGAGGTTGGTACCCCACAGGCCTTGCACAGAATGCACTGCCCAAGCTCAGGCCCCAGGGAGGCCAACCCCTGACCCCAGTCCTGTTTGACGAAGAGTTGCGGGGAAGGAGAACATAGATGTCAGTGAGAAACCACGTGATCCGTAGAGCCAGCGTGTCACTTGGAACGGCATCTCTGGTGCATTCCAGAGGACAAGCCACTTATGAATAACAACCTGAATGTAAGTCAAGGTACAGTCACAAAAACAAAGGGGCAGATGGCACAGCAGCTAAGGGTAGGGTGCAGGCCTAAGAGACACTCCTGCTTTTGAATCTGGCTGTCATTTATTAGCTCTGTGACCTCTGGCAAGTGAATTAACTTCTCTGTGCTAAGTTTCCCCATTCTGCAAAATGGAAATCAAGATCTTATCATCACAGGACTATTACATAGAACAAATGAGACGACGCTTACATTAATAAATCACTTCAAGTAGAGGCCAACCCATGGTACGTGCTCATGAGAACGCAGCTACTGCTTCCACTATTTTAAGCCCTATTGTTTTAAGAATGGTTCATATCACCTACTGAATTTACTCCCTTTATTGTTTTTTAAATTGAATTCGACCTATCCTGAGAGCCAGTGAAGCGGCTGGAATTGTGAAAGAGGAGCTCCGAAGCTCACGCCGTCTCTGAGAGATTCCTGTTTTCCCCTGGACAGAGCTCCGTGCCTTAAACACTGTGTGCACCAACAGGTCCTCGCAGAATGAAAACTGACAGCCAGGCTCTGGCAATCTAAATCAATCTCTTCAACCGAAGAACTTCATGACCTAACATTTTGAAGCTCCAGCCATAAATAGGAGTTTCTTGCATGTAAGTCACTCGTTGCGATTGTGTCTCTGCCTGAAGCCACAGCACTCACCCTTTTCATTCAGAAGGATTTTCTCTCACCAGGAGCTGGCAGTGAGAGCAGCACAGCCAGCAGGTGCCACCTGGCTCACCCTCGGTTTCCTGAGAAGCCACAGGCAGTGACAGAGAGATACAGGACCTGGGCTCTGCCAGGGCTGGCCGAGTTCTTTAACCTCTCTGAGCCTCGGTTTTCTCACTTTTAGAATAGGCATGATTTTTGGCAGGGTTGTTGTGAGGATTCTAGAACAATGTCCAATGTCTGGCCCGATGCCCACCGTGGCAAGCAAGCGCTCGATACATTTTCTTATTATGTTTTTCCATCTAAAATCTCCTCAGAAGTGAACTTATCCATCAGTGGTTTGTAAGTCCTCTGAAAATAACTGGTCCGTAGGAAGACAGTCGTAAATAGAAAATGTTATAAACCGTAGAGGCACGGAGGGACTGGAAGAAATAACGCACGTGGTCACTGGTTCTCAAACTGGGGGTTCCCGGGCCAGCAGGTTCAGCATCACCTGGGAGCTTATTAGAAATGCACATTCCAGGCCCCCTGCAGCCCTACGGAAGCAGAATCTTTGGGTTAGGGCCTGGCAACTTACGCTATAACCAGCCCTGCAGGCATCCTGAGGCATGCCAACGTGGGAGCCTCGCGGGCTGTGACAATGCTTTAGAAGACCTGGCAGCCCCTGTGGAGTTTCTCAGTCATTAGCACGGCAAGGCCACCCGAGGCAACTGACCACGAGGTAAGTGTGCTGACGTCCAGGGTCTGAAATCCATAGCCACGTATTTACTCCATGGAAACTTCCTCACACGTTCGCTTGTATTTTTCCCATCTAAACAGCAAAGGACGGGCTCCTGCGACAGGAAACCACTCTGAGCTACCACACCCCCAGTGTCTCGCTCACAGGGGGTCTCGATTGGGGTGAGGAACCTAAAGTTTCAGTTCCCGACACCGTACCGGGTGTGTCTGCCCTAAATCCTGTGATCCAGACCTGAAGTGCGGGGCTCTGTGGGCTGCCTGCCACAGATGATCGCAGTGGCGAAGGTCGAGGCCGCAGTCCCCCTTCAATCGGCGTCAGACGCCCGTGGCACATTGGCGGCCTCGGCTGACTGCTGCTCTCTCGGGAAGCCAGCGCGGCCGAGCAGGAGGTGTTGGCAAGTTAAAGCCCTCACCCCTTCCCCCTCTCCCGGCTTAACTGAAGACAATGCGGAAAAGAGGACTGAACCTAGGGTGGGTAAGTACACGTCATCTCATTTAATTCCTCCAGTAAGTCCCATTACTTGGCCATGTTTTACACACGTGGAAACCGAGGCTCCTAAAGGCCAATCTGACCAAGGTCAGAGTTAGCCATGGCGGCAGGTGTGACGGGGGTCGCTGAGCACGTGCTCGCTATGCCGTGCGGACCGCGGAACTGTCTACAGGGCCGCCAGGGGACAGAGAGAGGGGTCTAGACCCGCATCACGTAAGAAGTACTTGGGGGATGCTGAGACTTGGCCAGGCCATCATGACCGTCCCGAATATCTGATCGGGCTGTCATAGAAACAAGATGGCATATTTATTTTCTGGGGCCTTAGACGGCAAAAGCAGGGCCCCTGGGCAGAAATGACAGGGCGGCAGGGGCTGACTCCCGTTGGGAAGCTAACAGTTGGCGCTTCCCGGCGCAGACGGGCTCTCAGGGAGCCGCCAGGCGGGCAGAGCTGTTTCCGGCTTCAGGAAGGAGGCTGCCCCTCCAAGCTCTAGGCCTTCTCTGCTCCTCCTTAGATCACATCTATGTTTCTGTTTTTTTGTGTTTTTTTTTTTTTTATTTCAGCATATTATGGGGGTACAGATGTTTAGGTTATGTATGTTGCCCTTGCTCCCCCCTCCCCCCCAAGTCCAAGTTTCAAGTATGCCCATCCCTTAGATCGTGCGCATTGCACTCTTTGTGTATGCAAATACCCGTCCCCTCCTCCGTCTTCCCCCCTCCCTCCTCCCCTTCCCTCCTGCCCAACATCCAATAGATGTTATTCTTATATGTGCACTTAGATTACATCTATGTTTACACAAACACGTTTTGTGTTTCAGTTGTTGTTGGGGCTTTTTGTTGGTGTCCCTGCTGTTTTTGTTTTGCCTTAAGACCAGGATGGGATCTGAGAAAATCACGGCTGTGCCGTCCACATTGGGCGTCTCCCACGCTGGCCACTTTGTCATATATTCAGACTCTGCTGGGCCATTCATTCAAATTTGGTTTTATTTTTATCCCCCTGGTTGGAGCGAGGAAGGACATTTGTATGGGCCGAACGGGGATCTGCCAAAAATTATTCCATGTGTTCTAAAGGCGTTTGCATGACCAGGCTATTTTTGTGTGTGAGAGAGAGATTCTATTAATATTTGCCGTGCCGAATAGGCAGGTAGGCACAAAGGTCATCCTCTTCATTTTTTACTGAACACGACAGTGTGACTCACTGAATCGCGGCCTCTCACCGCGCTGCGCCGGCTTGTCTGTTTCTGGCTCAGACACATCTGCCGTGTGAATGAGCTTGTGTGGCACTCGCCCCCCGGCTCCAATCTACATGTAAATCATTTACCTCGGTGACGACACAGATCTTCTATGGGTCACGTGTGTAAATATGACACTGAAAATAGATGTTGCGACCCTGGAACCGTCCCTTAGAGAATTACTACAGTGAGCCCCCGAGTTCTGTTCTAACCTCGTCTTTGATCAGCACAATCACACACTGGATAATTGTACCCAGGAAAGAAAGCAGCATTTTTAGTGACCTCGCCTGGCCCGAACGCACTGATGGTAAACAAAGACTGAATTGTAAAGAGCGGAGATCCGGCCTCCACGCTGACATTTGGAAGTCGCTGGGCATTCACTAGAATCCAGCGCTGCAAGAATTATGTTCCAACTGCACACTCTAAGTCACCTCTCTTGGGTGGTCTTAGTTTCATTAAAAGGCCTACTTTTTCCTCCGCTCAGGGCTTCTGACAGTGAGAGATGGGCCAGGCAGTGTGTCCACGGGACCCTGTTTCTTTGTTCCCGGCTCCCCGCCTCTCTCAAAGGCAGACTCCCGTAACTGGCCGAAGGTGTCCCATGTTCCGGCGACGTCCTGCGTTCTGCCCGCCAGCCCCTGGCTGCCACGTACACAGTTCCAGCCAGAGGAAGGCAGAGACCCAGCAAGGTGATGAACCTGTGGAGAGAAGACACACAGGGCCAAGCCTCATTTCACACAACACCAAACAAGACACAGAGCAAACAGCCCTGTGCAAAACAAAATCACTTATTATTTATGTAGGTGAAATATTTATCAATGTTAAGGGTGGAGAATGACATTCTAAGAATACAAATAATGAAAAAACTACAAAGGAAAATATTAATGGATTTCACTTTACTCCTTATTATAATTATTTTGAAAATCGTAAACAAAAAATAACCAGAATACTGAGGAAGATGACACGATTTTGCAGCTGATATGACTATGACATATATAACATCCTTTATGTGATGAACTTTAAAAATCAATAAGAACCCAACTAACACACACATGGAAAGGAGGTGAGGAGTATGAATTTACAGAAGAAAAATACAAGTGGCAGATAAATTTACGAAAGAAAAACCTCTCCTACCAGTTGTTTAAAGACGTCAATTAAACCAATTTATTCACCTATCAAATTGGTTCTAGTTTTAATAAAGATCGTGGCTTTTGATGCTGGCGAGAGGGTCAGGAAACAGACATGGATGTTTCGTTTCCTACTAGGGGCAGAATAAATGAATTGTTCAATGATTCAAGAGTTGTGACCCAGCAACTCTATTCCTATTTAATTTATCCTAAGGAAATCCACGATGTAAACAAGAAGTAATGAGCAAGATTGTTGTAGTATTTGTAGGAGAGGCAATGCCTCCAATAAAAGAAACTAGTTTCCAGTGGTCACATGACAGGACTAGGAATATTTTGGAACAGGACACATTTCTCAGTAGTCCCAAACCCCAGTCACATTTCGGTGTGGCTGGCTTTCCTCTTGAACACTTTTGCATTTCCTTGTTTGGCTGTTATAACAAAATACTGTAGACTAGGTGGCTTATAAACAACAGAAATTTATTTCTTACAGTTCCAGAGGCTGGGAAGTCCAGGATCAAGGATCTGGCAGATTCAGTGTTTGGTGAGGGCCCACTTACTGGTTCACAGATGTCAGCTTCTAGCTGTGTCCTCATATGGTAGAAAGAACTAGGGAGCTCTCTGGGGTCCCTTATAAAGGGACACTAATTCCATTCATGAGGGCCTCACCTGCATGATCTAATCACCTTTCAAAGTCCCTGCCTCCTAATATTATCACATTGGGGGTTATGTTTCAACATGAATTTTGGGGGGACACAAACATTCATAGTACCCTGCAAACAGGCAGCATTGGCCAGACCCCATTCAATGAATGAAATTATATGTTTAAATGCAGTTGGTTAGGGGAAGTTGATAAAACAGGACCAACAGATAACATCCCAACCAGGTCCCTCAGATGCCCATACTCACAGACACACGGCAGCAAACGTGTCCAGGGGGAACATTCCAGCAGCACATCTGGCCACAATCCCACCCGACGAGGAGGAAGAATTTATTGTAAAGAGAGAGAGGGAAGGGGCCAAAAACGAAGTATTTCTGAATCTTAAAATATCTACCAGGAAAGAAAAAGAGATTATAATATTTTAGTTTGCAATATAATGCTTTACATTTTCCCAAGTGCTTTCATAACTATGATTTCAAAACAAAATCTTGACATTAAAAAGAGCAGCTGGGGCTGGGCGCGGTGGCTCACGCCTGTAATCCTAGCACTCTGGGAGGCCGAGGCGGGTGGATCGCTCAAGGTCAGGAGTTGGAGACCAGCC